>NC_044035.1:89918674-90219931 GCF_901765095.1 Microcaecilia unicolor
CCAGTTCACCACTTCGGGACCTATCTTCAGCCCATCAAGTTTATTTAAGAGCCTCCTGTGGGGAGCCGTGTCAAAAGCTTTGCTAAAATCTAAGTAGATGACGTCTATAGCATGTCGATGATTCAGTTCTGCAGTTACCCAATCAAAGAATTCAATGAGATTTGTTTGGCATGATTTCCCTCTGGTAAAACCATGTTGTCTCGGATCTTGCAACGTATTGGTTTCCAGGAAATTCACTATCCTTTCCTTCAGCTTCGCTTCCATTACTTTCCCAATAACTGAGGTGAGGCTTACCGGCCAGTAGTTTCCAGCTTCTTCCCTATTGCCACTTTTGTGAAGAGGGACCACATCCGCCATTCTCCAATCCCTCGGAACCCCTCCTGTCTCTAAGGATTTATTAAACAAATCTTTAAGAGGACCCGCCAGAACCTCTTTGAGCTCCCTCAATATTCTGGGGTGGATCCCGTCCGGTCCCATGGCTTTGTCCACCTTTAGCTTTCCAAGTTGTTGATACACACTCTCTTCTGTGAACGGTGCTATATCCACTCCATTCTCAAATGTACATTTGCCAGACCCTCGTGGTCCTTCTCCAGGATTTTCTTCAGTGAAAACAGAACAAAAGTATCTATTTAGCAAATTGGCTTTTTCTTCATCATTATCTACATAGCGGTTCACAGTATCTGTTAGTCTCACAATTCCCTTTTTAGTTATTCTCCTTTCATTAATATACCTGAAGAAATTTTTGTCGCCCCTCCTTACGTTTCTAGCCATTTGTTCTTCCGCTTGCACCTTCACCAGACGTACTTCTCTCTTGGCTTCTTTCAGTTTCATCCTGTATTCCTCCCCGTGTTCCTCTTCTTGAGTTTTTCTATATTTCAGGAATGCCAATTCTTTAGCCTTTATTTTCTCAGCCACTTGCTTGGAGAACCATATTGGTTTCCTTTTTCTCTTGCTTTTATTTTCTTTCCTTACATAAAGGTCTGTGGCCCTATTTATTACTTCTTTCAGCCTGGACCACTGTCCTTCCACTTCTTGTATGTCCTCCCAGCCCATAAGCTCCTTCCTCAGGTATTCCCCCATTTTACTAAAGTCAGCATGCTTGAAATCCAGGACTTTGAGTTTAGAGTGGCCGCCCTCCACTTCAGCCGTCATATCAAACCAAACCGTTTGATGGTCACTGCTTCTCAGGTGTGCACCCACTCGGACATTTGACACACTATCCCCATTTGTGAGCACCAGATCCAGCGTCACTCCCTCCCTTGTGGGTTCCGTCACCATTTGTCTGAGCAGAGCACTTTGGAAAGCATTCACGATCTCTCTACTTCTTTCCAAATTCGCAGACGGAACCTTCCAATCTACATCCGGCAGATTGAAATCTCCCAGCAACAGCACCTCTCTCTTCTTTCCCAACTTTTGAATATCCGTGATCAGGTTTTTATCTAATTTCTCTAATTGTGTCGGAGGTCTGTAAACAACACCCAAGTGGACAGAGGTTCTATCATCTCTCTTTAAGGTGATCCTTATCGCTTCTTCCTTTCCCCAGGTCCCTGTCATTTCAGTCACTGTGATCTCATTTCTCACATATAGAGCTACTCCTCCACCTTTACGGCCCTCTCTATCCTTCCTAAATAGATTATAGCCTGGTATGTTTGCATCCCATTCATGAGAACCATTGAGCCACGTCTCTGTGATTGCAACAAAATCTAAGTCTGCCTCCAACATCAAGGCTTGAAGGTCATGAACTTTATTGCTTAGACTACAATCATTTGTGGCCATTGCTTTCCATCTATATTTCCTGGTATGTGTTTCAACATTAATAATTTGGGGGTGTCTTTTCACTTTGGGTACCTTCATATCTTTTTGTTCCAACTTTGCTTTTTCCTCTGCCTCAGTTCTATTTTCTGAAACATCACAGTGCTGTAATGGAGTGAAAGAATTCTTTAGGGGCAACACTTGTGCGGGCGGATGCTTCTGTGTCACATGACGAAGTCTGCCTGAGCCCACCGTGAACCATCTATTCTTAGGTGGTTTTATTCTTTGAGGCAGTGGTGAGAAGTTATGATTCTATGCAGTCCTCGAAGGTGCTTTAAGTGCATCAAATACTTGCATTACTTTACTGAGCTCCTATTTTAAACTAGATAGCTGAAGACAGATAGGACAAGCCTTAAGTGTCCAGATGATTGGCCTTGAAACTAAAGCACCACATATATAAAGAACAAACTACAGATAGATAGATAGATAGATAGATAGATAGATAGATAGACAGACAGACTCACATGTCATTGGCCCTAAAGGGATAATATTCTTTTGGAACCAGAAACTGCACAACTCAAAATGGCCAATATGTATTTATTGGCATTTTATACAGCAAAATCAAAAACAATTTAGTCCCCCTTTTACTGAGGCGCGCTCACATTTTTAGCGCACTCTAAAATTGTGGATGTGCTAAACTTTAGAAACACCCATAGGAATGCATTGGCATCTTTAACATTTAGCGCGCCCACAATTTCAGTGTGCGCTAAAAATGTAAGCGCGCCTTAGTAAAAGGGGGCCTTAGACTTTTGCTATTTAGGTCCATTATACAGAGGATTTCTTTCATTCTTTACCTTTTCCATCAGCTGAAATTTCTGAATGCCTTTCTAAGATATTTCTGAAGACATACAACTCTAAATATTCTTAGCTGAATGATCACAAATCTCTTACCTCCATCACCTGCTAAAAATTGTCTCATTGCTGAAAAGGTGTATATTCATTTACAGTTTATCTGTGCCTAATGATTGTAAGAATGTAGATAAGACTTGCACAATATGGTTCGCTCTGCAATTATTTATTGCATGTAGAAAGATGTCTTATTACGTCTAGAACATTGTTTTTTGCATCAAGATCTTACTCCAGAGGTCTGTTTTCTTTAGTTAGTTGTATAAAAGCTTTTCGGCTAATTAAGGCACACTGGTGAATTGTAGACAGCAATGATAAGAATAATGTATCAGCAAAGAAAGTATTCCTTGTTTGAGATTTAAATCACTATTGGAATCAGCCGGTACACTGAATTCTTGTTTCCCTATAAGGCATCTTGCAAAAATGAGAATACTTTTCAATAATGTATGATCATTAGAACATTTGCTATGAGGCTGTAAAGTATGTGGAATGCATAAAAATGGTAAAAATAAAAACCCTCAAGTTTCTTTAAGAATAGTGAAACTCATGTTAGAATAAATGGTTCAGCTCTACTGCACATATTAGAATTTATCCACAGTTCATTACAGAATACGCTTAGCGAGTTGTGCATGTAAATTCTAATTGCTGCCAATTAATGCTCATGTTGCTGTTAAGACCTGTTATTAATGCTGATTAGCTTGTTAAGCCAATTAAGTTATGTGCTTTGTTATACAATAAGCTTGGATTTCGACACGGAAAACTAGGAGTGATATTTAGAATCTGAGGGTGTGTGTATAAATGATTAGAATAATGGTATATACTCACATATGTTAGCACATATACACATAAATCTCAAAATTCTGCCTAAGCGCTATTCAGGAAATATATGCATATCTTATATTGTGGGTGGGATTCTATAAATGAGATCCTAAGTTAGGTGCCAAAATGTTTCATGCTATTACATAATATCCATGCTAAGCACCTTTTACAAAATAGCACTTAGCGTCGATTCTTCCACCCAACTTTGAGCATGAAACCTGGTGTAAATCCTGGAATGCAAGTTGGACGCACAACCCAGGAATTCTATAATTCTATTTTGAGAAGGCACCTGACCTGTTCATGCCCTTCCCATGGCCATGCCTTCTTTTGAGTTGCAGGTGAGAAACTTTGGGCACATAGCATTAGAGAATAGCATTTAGGCAAATACCCATGCAAATGCAAATTAGTGCCAGTTAACACCAAAAAGGCTGGCACTTTCTCCATGAAGAGGGAGGTGCCATAAAATTGCTGAGCTGAGCCATTCTCTTTTCCTTTCACTTCAATTTTCATTATTTCCCATGATTAATGATGAGAGGGACTGGAGTGTGAAGGCTTGGGACTGAAGGGCTGTGGGAGCTTTAGGTTTTTGGAGCCCAGATAGGAGGCACTGTCAACCCTCCCTCCCTCCCAGCAGTTTGGTTGGGTTAACAAAGTCTTGGGATTGGGTTGGGACAGGGCAGTTATTCATAGCTGAGATTTTTTGGCAATTCCATTTTGAATGGTACTTGTTGCAGGCAATTTGTGTATTTTGAAGTTGGAGAGCTATGGGGATGAAACTATGGGGTCATATATGGTATCACTATGAGCCATGGGGACAAGGACAGCTTAAAGCATCTGTTAAGTTAAATTCTTAACTGTTAAATGTAAGGTTATAATGTTTTAAAGTTGAATTTGGCCCTGTGGTATTGGCTGGGGTTTTGGGGAGGTGAAGGAAAGGGATTGTTTGGAAGTTAATAAAACTGAGGCCATATATTTGCCACAAGCCATTGGTTTGGAGTCTTCATTTTGATAGATATCCTTTTATATTGTTAAGGGTGATGGAAGAATGTGAATGCCAATGTTATTGATTGTTACCGGCTCATTAACTAATTACTTTATGCATGATTTTGCCCACTGTGCCCTTTGGGTAACCTTTACAGAATCCAGGGAAGTGTGTATTTAACAGATGGGCATACACATAGATGGAGTCTGGATCGAATCACATTTATGAATGGAATTTATAAAATACTTTGGTGTTCATTTTCAAAAGAGAAAAACTTCTCAAAAGTTGCACAAAGCAGCAGATAGATGTTTTTCATGGGAAAATGTCGTAGTCATGATTTTAAAAATTCAGATTTGAGATGGTTTTCTCCACAGATCATCTAAATCACAGGGGGGAGTATTTTGGACAGAATTTGGTTGGGCCCGGAATTTGGACATTTTTCAGGGATAATGGAACAAGGTACAAAACATCTACGCCAAAAATGGGATGTTTTTATCTGGACACAAAAATGTACCATAATTGACCAGATGACCATTTCCCCCCCCCCCCCCCCCCCCCCCCAAGGATGTGACAGCAACAGTACATGTAGTCCAAAGACAAGAGAAAACAAAACAAAAAAAAAAACAACTTGCACACAAAAAATGTAAGCAAACTAAATCAAGATTGGAAGATGACCAAATGTTCCAAAAAAAGTTCCTTTAATGGGTAAAGAACATGTAGATACAAGTCCCAACAGAGAAACTCAACACAGGCTGTGTTTCAGCTGGATAGCCTTCATCAGGAGAATCTTGGCACATAACAGAAAAACCAAAAGATATAATGATAAATATATAATAAATACATAAACATTCACATTGAAAAAGAAAAAAAAAAACATAAAAGTATTTGCGTTAGAAAAGAAAACAAAAAAAGGAGAAGAATATGTGAACCCAAAACAAGAAATATAAACCAAAGCTCAAAACACTTTGTGGAGAGATCATTGTGATCACATGAAAATACGTGACTAATTGCCAAATTTCAAAAATGTATGTGAATAATCATATCTCATCATGTGGTGAATGTCTATTGTTCAAATTTAAAGCCAAGAACTGGTAGATAACAACATCGAAGTTGAAATGAAAGTGAAATGCAAGACACAGTCTAAGTATATAAAAACTTAGAGGAACAAAATATCTAATTACCTGTTGAGACTCAACAAAGCAGAATTTAATCCGACCAAAAATATCAAACACTGCATTAATTAAGCTATCTATAGGCAATAAAAGTAGGGAACCTTAAGCATAAAATAAGAATATACTGATAGAGAATCAAGTTAAAGATTTAAAAAGCTGCATACTTGTAAAGGTGTGTATGATCAACATAAAGGGCTAGATCCTATATAATGCATCATAAAAATCTGTACGGTAAAAAGAAATGCCTTGGTATATTCTCTAAAGTATGCCCAAATTTTATAGAATAGGCTTACATTTCCATGTGGTATATAGTAACATAGTAACATAGTAGATGACGGCATAAAAAGACCTGCACGGTCCATCCAGTCTACCCAAGAAGATAAATTCATATGTGCTACTTTTTTATTTGTACTGTCCTCTTCAGTGCACAGACTGTATAAGTCTGGCCAGCCCTATCCCCGCCTCCCAACCACCAACCCCGCCTCCCAACCACCAGCTCTGGCACAGACCCTATAAGTCTGCCCAGCACTATCCCCGCCTCCCAACTACCAGTCCCGCCTCCCACCACCAGCTCTGGCACAGACCGTATAAGTCTGCCCAGCACTAGTCCCGCCTCCCAACCACCAGCCCCAGCACAGACCGTATAAGTCTGCCCAGCACTATCCCCACCGCCCAACCACCAGCCCCGGCACAGACCGTATAAGTCTGCCCAGCCCTAGCCCCGCCTCCCAACCACCAGCTCTGCCACCCATTCTAGGCTAAGCTCCTGAGGATCCCTTCCTTCTGCACAGGATTCCTTTATGTTTATCCCATGAATTCCGTTTTCATCTCCACCACCTCCTGCGAGAGGGCATTCCAAGCATCCACCACCCTCTCTGTGAAAAAATACTTCCTGACATTCTTCTTGAGTCTGCCCCCCTTCAATCTCATTTCATGCCCTCTCATTCTACCGCCTTCCCATCTCCGGAAAAGGTTCGTTTGCGGATTAATACCTTTCAAATATTTGAACATCTGTATCATATCACCCCTGTTTCTTCTTTCCTCCAGGGTATACATGTTCAGGTCCGCAAGTCTCTCCTCATACGTCTTGTAACGCAAATCCCATATCATCCTCGTAGCTTTTCTTTGCACCGCTTCAATTCTTTTTACATCCTTAGCAAAATACGGCCTCCAAAACTGAACACAATACTCCAGGTGGGGCCTCACCTCACCATCTATTTGGCCGGCGCCGCAAAGAGCAGTCCCAAATGTCAAAGATGGCCGGGTTTGAGATGGCCAGTATCGGTTTTCGCCAATAATGAAAACTAAAGCCGGTGATCTCAAACCCGGCCAAATCTAAGGCATTTGGTTGTGGGAAGAGCCAGCATTTGTAGTGCACTGGTCCCCCTGACATGCCAGGACACCAACCGGGCACCCTTGGGGGCACTGCAGCAGACTTAAAAAATAGCTCGCAGGTGCGTAGCTCCCTTACCTTGGGTGCTGAGCTCCCCACTCCCCACAACTGTACACCACTACCATAGCCCTTATGGGTGAAAAGGGGGCACCTACATGTGGGTACAGTGGGTTTTGGGGGGGTTTGGAGGGCTTAACATTTACCACCACAAGTGTAATAGGTAGGGGGGGATGGGCCTGGGTCCACCTGCCTGAAGTGCACTGCACCCACTAAATACTGCTCCAGGGACCTGTATACTGCTATCAGGGAGCTGGGTATGACATTTGAGGCTGGCATAGAGGCTGGCAAAAAATATTTTTCTTTTTTTTTGGGTGGGAGGGGGTTGGTGACCACTGGAGGAGTAAGGGGAGGTCATCCCCGATTCCCTCCGGTGGTCATTTGGTCAGTTGGAGTACCTTTTTTAAGTTTGGTCCTGAAAAAAAAGGGACCAAGTGAAGCCAGCGAAATGCTCGTCAAGGCCGGCTTTCTTTTTTCCATTATCGGGGGAAGCTGGCCATGTCATGAGCACACCCCCGTCCTGCCCCCATCCTGCCTTCACTACCCTACCAACACACCCCCTTGAAGTTTGGCCGGCTCCGCAATGGAAAGCAGTTGGCACCGGCCAAAATCGGCTTTCGATTATACCGATTTGTGTCAGAAGATGGCCGACGATCTCCTTTGAAAATAAGCTGGCTAGGCACCTATGCGGCTTAGTAAAAGGGCCCCTGAGTCTAATACCATTTGAACTACAAAGAATATGCAGTGAAATGTAAAAGTATGACCCTTTAAATGAATGTGTATATATGCAGTGTAACATGCTGATAAGATATGCCAAAAATATCTATGGTGTAAAAAAAAGAACAAATTATAAAAATGATTAAACATCTCTCTATCTTTTGCATCTTAATATGCAATAAAAGCATCTACAATATAATTTATAATAAACCAATCTGGATAAAATGAACTAACATATAGAAAATAGTACTATTTTTATTAAACTAATAATACCTCTATTATCCTGAAGGCAACACAGAATAGATGTGCTGATCTCACTGTGAAGCCCCTGTATCTATTTACTGAATATTCATCTCTATCACAAAAATAATGACATATCTATTTCTCTATTAAGACCATTCGGTTGCATAGTATCTAGTTCATAAATCATTCTTTGCTCCAGGTGCTGCAGAGCAAGGTCTAAATTGTCCTTACCATCTGGGTTTTACCATTTTAATTACAAAGAAGTTTATTTCTTCTACTGTATACTGAAACTCTGCTGAGTGGTCTACAAGTAATAAAGATTCTATATCACTTGATATGCAACTTCTGTGTTCAACAATCCTTTTTTTCAGTAATCTTTTAATTTTTCCTATATAAAGAAAATTACAGGTGCAAATGATGACATAAAATACATAGCTAGATATACAAGGGTTGGTGAAATTTATCCCCCTGTTTACTAAGCTGTGCTAGCATCTGCCATACGCTAATGCCGACACAGCCCATTCATTTTGAATGAGCTGTATCGGCATTGCCACGTGGTTTAGTAAACAGGAGGGCTAGGTAGTGTTTATGTTCATTGTGAAGATCTTTAAAAACAGTTAACTGTAATGAATGTTTGCACACAGAACATGAGCTACATGGTTTGTGGCCTTGAACTTCTACATTCACTTCAATGTAATCGGGTAACACTGATGACACTAATTTATTCTTTAATGTAGAATTTCTGGAGTAAGCTATTGCTGGTTGTAGGTCCCTGAAACATTTATGTAATTGTAAAACATGCCAATGTTTCCTTATTATATTTTTGATGTTATTTGCTAGATGAGAAAATTTAATGTGAAAACTAATTCTGGAGCATTGTTATCCTTATGTCCTGTGAACAATAAATCTTCTTGATTTTTAGATTTTGCCTTCTTGAACATGTTTTTTTTAGGGTATCCCCTACATATTGGCCATCTGTGTTGCTTTTATCTTATAGGCAGCTGATTTGGAGAATAACCTACGGAGTCTTAAAATTGACAATATGGCAAATTCATCTTTAGATTTCTATAGTGAAAGCTTTGAAAATGTAAAAAAAATATTATGATCATTGGATTTCCTATATAAAGTTGAGGAAAAAAAAATTGTTTCTTAGTAATCTGAATGCCCAGAAAAGAAATAGAGTTCCTATCAAATAGCATTTTAAATTTTAAATTCACATCTCTATCATTAATCCAAGTGAAAAAAAAATCCTATAGGTGTTTGGCTCTTCCTTTCCAAAGGATAAAAAGTATCATCTATGTATCTTCTTTAGATCTTAATTTCCTGAATAAAAGGGTGTACTGTGAGGTGCATCTTTTCAAGTTCTGCCATATAAAGATTTGCTTTATCAGGCGTCATAGAGGCGCCCATCGCAGTGCCTTTCACTTCTTGATAGAAATGCCCATAGTATGAGCAGATCTTGAACTTCTGAAAATCAGTCTGTTGTGTTCTATAATAGTTGAAGCTTTCTCCAATTTTTAACAGATAAGGAATATGGAATAGGACTTGATATACCAGTTTTCTGAGGTTACAGTTAGAGTAGTTTTATATACTATATACTGCTACTTATTTTGCACCTGGGGCAATGGAGGGTTAAGTGACTTGCCCAGAATAACAATGAGTTGTTGTGGAACTTCAACCCAGTTTACCTGGTTTTTAGCCCACTGCACTAACTATCGAGCTACTCCTCCACTCAGGTAATCCACTGTATAAAGAATTGCAGTAATCTAATTGTGACAGCAGTAAGGGAATATGGCCTGAAAGCTCTGAGCTGTTTGAATCAAAATCATTTTCCTAAGATTGTTTACTTAAAGATCAAAAGAAACACTGATCCAAGATTACTCCCATGATTTTAGGAGACTGACTAATTGGCAAGGTTTTGCTTGAGCATAAAGAAACAGTCTTAGGTTGTTCATCAGCTTTTCCAATCCATAATATATAAGTTTTAGCAGCATTCAGTTTTAGCATATGAGAGATGGCTCATTTATTGATTTTAGTTATACAATTAGATATCGTCTGACAAATGAGGTTATAGTCTGAAAGAGTTGTTGTTATCAGCATGAATATATCGTTCTAAAATGACCACACTGAAAAAAATGTATATAGATGTTACATAGTAATGGAGACAGTGGTGAGCCCTGTGGCACTCCACATATTGACATCCATTTGTGTAAAAATTATCCATCTTTTCTGACTACATATGACTTATATATTAAAAATTTACAAAAGCATTCCAAAACAATGCCAAGAGTCCTACCTTATTAGCAGGACCTTTTACTAAGCTGTGGTAGGCACTAGCACATGCCTAACATGCGCCAAAAAGCACTGCCACAGGGTAGACTGAGGTATCCCACTGTAGTGTGCTGATCAGCGCATGCTAATCCAGTGGTAAAAAATAGCTTTTATTTTTTGGCATGGGAGGCATGTCTATGGGTGGAGAGTAGGCATGTCCTGCACTAATTGGGTAGCATGGGTACATTGTTGCATGCTTCCTGATTAGCACAGGAATAGTGCAGAAGCCCTTACCGCCTAGTAAATAGGTGGTGGTAAGGGCTCCCATGGTTATGGCCATGTGCTAACTGGGAAATTTATGTGTGGCCATTACAGGAAAGTATACAAATGCGGCCATTTTACCGATGTGTTAAAAGGGGCTGCAGCATGCGGGAAACCCACACACTACAAACAGCAGCAGCCACGTTTGAATGTGGCTTAGTAAAAAAGCCCCTTAGCTTGTATAATAAAATGTCATGATTGATAGTGTCACATGCTACAGAGATATCAGCTTCCTGTAATATTGTCTGGTTGCCATTGCTTATAGACTTTATGGCAGCAGAGACCAAAATTGGCAATAAGGATTCAGTACTGTGTAGGCTTCCAAAGCCAAAATGAGCCTCCAGTTATTTGGTAATGAAAGGAATGTTTGCTATTGGTATATAACTACTAGGCTCTGTTATATTTAATTTAGCTGATTAACTCACCCATTGTGGCGGAAAAAAATCTCCTAGGTAAGGCACAATTCAAAAAGTGAGTGACCCATTTGGGAATATAATGCAGAGGGTTGTTCATAAGAAAGGCTGAGCAGCAGTCCAATGGACAAGTTGACTTAGAACATTTTTGAATTAAAGATTTAATCATAGCTTTGAAGCTGGTTCAAAGGTAGAACAAAATTTATCAGCTGGTAATCCTATTTCAGGATGCAAGGAGAAAGACAGCTAAGGTAGTCGTAAAAACTTATAAGGAAAAGAATGTCATATAGAAGTAATTTTTTTCCTGAAAAAAAGGGCACATCTAATCACATCAGGTGATTGGAAGGTTCCTTTGAAACTGTTAGATCTCAAAATTTTCAACAACTGTTGTTGGTTAATTGGAATAATATGATGTTCTATCACTATTTAATTCATGTTTATATAGATAGGCTTTTTGTTTTAAGTGCCACTAATTAAGTAATGAAGTAGTGTGGTTCATTTTGGGGGTGTAAATAAACAATGGAAGATTATGTAAAATATTGTATTTATTTAAAAAACCTATAATCAGCCTACAACCTAGGTAGATTACAAAAGAACACATAATAAATATAATCCTTTAATCCCTGGTGTAATGTCCAGGCTGAAAAGTACTTGTACTTTATTAAAACCATGCGCACCTTTGAGCTAGTGTAAAGCTCAGGGCTTTTTTTGAGGGGGTACTCAGGGGTACTCAGTAACGGCACCTTTTCCAGTGTCTGCTAAAATTGACCCATGGAGCACAAGTTTTAATCAAAGAGCTCAGGCTCAACTCACCAATTCTGCCTTGTCATAGATTTTGTGACTGGTTGCAGGGGGCCTGGCTATTGTGGGGTGAGTCCCTCAGTGATCACCCCACCCCTGAAGGGTGGCCTGACATTTGAGTACCGGCACCTTTTTTGCTAGAAAAATTACACTGGTAAAGCTTGATGTGGAGATTGAGTGGTCCTTTTACTAAGGTGTGCTGAAAAATTGCCTGCGGTAGTGTAGGCACGTGTTTTGGGTGCACCTGCAAAAAATGCCTTTTTAAATTTTTGCTGAAAATGGACATGCGGCAAAATAAAAATTGACACGCGTCCATTTTGGGTCTGAGGCCTTACTGCCAGCCGTTGACTTAGCATTAAGGTCTCACGTGTTAACTGAGCAGTAATGACCTTTGCACATCAAATGCCTTGACGTGCTTAGCTGGCGCACGTCAGAAAATAAAAATTATTTTTTGGACGCGCCAAAAATGAAATTACCGCAAGATCCATGTGGTAGCCGGGCGGTAACTACAAATTGGCGTGCATTGGACGTGAATAGGCACTTACACAGCCTAGTAAAAAGGCCCCTTATTCCCATACAAATGAATTCCCTTTCTAAAATGGGGATACTTACAAGGGCGGCCTCCAAGACTTCAGCAGAAGTTTTGCGAGTCCGCCATGGAAGTCTCGGCGGCCATTTTCAACAGCGATCTGGCAGCGGGGGAGCGTCAGCACCAGCACCATCAGCGGGCAGGCAGGACCAGGGATCTTTCCTGCCTGCCCCGAAGAATTGGTTACACAACCTGGGTGGATGGAGGGGCAAGTGAGAGAGCAGGGTCGTTGGACATGGGTGGCTGGAGGGGGGCAGGGGGAGAGGAGGGTCACAGGACATGGGTGGCTGGAGGGGGGCAGGAAAGAGGAGGGTTGTTGGACATGAGTGGCTGGAGGGGGCAGGGGGTGAGTAGGTTCGCTGGACATGGGTGGCTGCAGGGGGGGGCAGGGGGAGAGAAGGGTCGGAGGATATGGGTGGCTGGAGGGGGGCAGGGGAGAGGAGGGTCGTTGTTTGATGCACTGCTCCCTGCCACTTGCTCCGCGTGTTTCCCTACTCCTCCCTCTGCCTGGGAATCAGCTGTGAGTGACGTCAGTCTGGGTGGCTGGAGGGGGGCAGGGGGGAGGAGGGTCGCTGGACATGGGTGGCTGCAGGGGGGGCCAGGGGGAGAGAAGGGTCAGAGGATATGGGTGGCTGCAGGGGGGGCAGGGGGAGAGAAGGGTCAGAGGATATGGGTGGCTGGAGGGGGGGCAGGGGAAAGGAGGGTCATTGTTTGATGTGCCGCTCCCTGCCACTTGCTCCGCATGTTTCCCTACTCCTCCCTCTGCCTGGGAATCAGCTGTGAGTGACGTCAGCCTGGGTGGCTGGAGGGGGGCAGGGGGGAGGAGGGTCACTGGACATGGGTGGCTGCAGGGGGGAGGAGGGTCGCTGGACATGGGTGGCTACAGGGGGGGCAGGGGGAGAGGAGGGTAATTTCATTTTTGGTGCGTGTCCAAAAAATAATTTTTATTTTCTGATGAGTGCCAGCTATGCACGTCAAGGCATTTGATGTGCGTAGGTCATTACTGCTCACGTAACACGTGAGTCCTTAATGCTAACACATGTATACATTTTAGTCCCACTCAATCCACAACCAAACCAGGCCCAAATCACACCCCACTGAAATCTCTGCATAATGTGGATCTCTACAAGTAAACAGAGGCTTTAAGTGCATGTGATTTACATATGTAAATTACATTATTTGCACATGAATATGTTTCTAAAATAATGGCCAAAATGACATAGCATATGCTGTATTTTGTTTTATTTAAAAATGGTAGCATATTCCTATAAAAAAATAAAATGAAAAGCATCCTCCTCTTCCATCCTGTAAAATGCTCTGTTCATCTTTCTACTTCAAGTTCTGTATGCAGTGACTCAGTATGTTGACTCAGTGCAAACTGCCAGTCAATATGATATCTAAGCAGAATTGGGAATTACTAGCTTTAGCAGGGCAAGGGTTGAGATAAAATGTAAATCTGACCTCATTTACAGTCACATAGTACCGCTGCTTCTGGAAACGGGGTGGATTGTCATTTTTGTCCCGCACTAATATCCGTACTTCATGATAGATTCTACTGCCGACCTTCAAATTAATGCACTCAACTTGGACCACAATGGACCGGATGGATAATGGTGGCTGTAAATACAATAAATATAAATATAATATAATAAATATATTTACATATGGGAAAGAACATTTTAGCACAGAAGCTTTGCAGTTGCCACACATTAATTTTTACAGTTATAGTAACCTGTATCAACTGTAAAGTTTTAACATAGTTTAGCAAAAGTAGGGCTTAATTTTTGGGCGAACAGCCTGGAACTCAGTTCCACCACCACTTCTTTCCAGACTCCAGAGTCATAGGGTTCTTTTGCTCCAGCCCCTTCCTTCTAGGCAACCTGCAGATAGAGGGGAGGTGGGGGGGGGGGGGGGGATGAGCCTGGAATACAGTAGAGAACAGTCACTCTACTCCCTAACCCAGCCCTCTTCTTCTGTTGCTACTTTCCTGCCCTGCCTGCCCCTTCCCCTCCCCCAGCACAGTTCCACTTCCTTTTTGTCTACAAATTAAGCCCTAAGTAAAAATATCCTTCAGGTTATAAGTACTAAAGGAGAAATCTACTATATACGTTCCCGCCCGTAACCTCCGTTCACAGGATAAATCCCTCCTCTCAGTACCCTTCTCCACCACCGCCAACTCCAGGCTCCGCTCATTCTGCCTCGCCTCACCCTATGCTTGGAACAACCTTCCTGAGCCCTTACGCCAAGCCCCCTCCCTGCCCGTCTTCAAGTCTTTGCTTAAAGCCCACCTCTTCAATGCTGCGTTCGGCACCTAACCCTTACTGTTCAGTGAATCCAGACTGCCCCAATTTGACTGCCCCTATCGGGCCGACCGTTCACTTGTCTATTAGATTGTAAGCTCTTTGAGCAGGGACTGTCTCTCTTTGTTAAATTGTGCAGCGCTGCGTAACCCTAGTAGCGCTCTAGAAATGTTAAGTAGTAGTAGTAGTAGTAGTTTAACATTTACATAACAACCTCTAATACCACTTTGATTCTATTGATATTTCAAAGGTGAAAAGTTTTGGAAGTAAGAGATCAAGGCATAAAACAGTAATGAACTTTAGTAACTATTCATGTTTGCTAAATATTCATAAATTTGAAACCGCTATAATCACCTGAATGGGAAGGCCCTCCTGAGTTCACTTAATGCCACAGCTGTGAGTGACATAATAAATGCTCTTGGCAATGCGTGAAGCCTGTAGGTAAGAATTCCTCATTCCTCATGACTTATATATATATCTAGCATGCATTGTAGTCTTGTATTAGAATAGATTCCTTTTTGCTGTATAAGTTGGTCATAAATATGTCTGTAGTGGTTCTGCTCAGCAGATTAGTGAATGTTTAGGGACCCAAAACTGCTTAGCAATGCATTTGAACTATCAGAGTGTCTGTCAAAAGTGAGGATGGAAATATATTATTCTGCAAGTTCCTTTTCTTTGATTCTTTCAAATGAATTTATTAACTGGATGATGAGGGAAGATGGGACAGATTAATCCTGCTACTGAAACTTCAATATTACACATGCAGGGGTTTATTTTATTATAGGGCATCAAGGGTGGACCATGGGGGATGCAGGGGAATGCAGGACCATGTGCAAAGACTCGCTGTGGAGCCTTATTTGCCTAAGCCAGGAGAAGAAGTAAAGCAGAATCATGTGAAAAAACACACTCAATGGCAGGACTGTCACAGCAAGACACCTATATGCCTATTTTAAGCGTATTTTATATAGGCAAAATAGGCATCAATGTGCCATTCTAAAAAGGCTTTCAGATCCAGCACTAATAGAGCATAAATTCTGACATGCACATTTAGACTTGCCAATCAGCACCAATAATTGGTCACTAGCAAGCAATTATTGGCACTAATTGGCACTAATTAGAATTTATGCATGCAAATTTCGAAGCGTATTCTGTAGAGTAGTACACGTAAATTCTAATGTATTGATCTCTAAAGGGGGTGTGGCCATGGGGACATGGGCGGGTTGTGGGCATTTTTCAAAATTACGCATACTGTTATAGAATATGCCCAAATCCACACCGAAGTTAGGAGCAGGCATTTACACCAGGTTTTAGTTGCCTAAGTTTTAGTCACAGGAACGGGCACTACATATAATCTATAAACCACACCAAATTTAAGGTGAGATTTATAGAATAACGCTAAGTGCATTTTTTTTCAGCGCCTATTTTTTAGGCGCCATATATAGAATCTGGTCCAAATTGTGCAAAGTAGTCCTCATGGTCCTTTCAAAACTAGAATTACACAGTGTTCTTGTTAGCTCATCATTCTATATTTAGTTATGCTGATAGTTTTTAAAATTCAAATCCCAAGGAATGCATACATAAACACAAATATCCACTGGCCTCAGTTTTCAAAGACAAGTTTCTTAGTGACTGCCCCTTTTAATCTAAAATGGCAGCATTTTGTTTAAGTTGTAATGGCCTGAGATCTGTAGCTTGAAGGCCATAAAGTAAAGCTTTGTAGTAGTCTAGGGTGCGGATCACCAGAGCATGTAGTAATGTTCCCAGTGCAGTTTGATCAAGTAGACACCTGATAGAGTGGATCTGTTGCAGTTTAAAGAGGCAGTATTTGATCACTGAAGATGTATGCATGTTGAAATTCAAATCTGGGTGTATAATTACACTTATTTTCACCGATTGTGTTAAGGGTATTTGAGTTCCAGCAATACAGATATGAAGAGAAGCTAATGAAAGACTATACCTATTGAATAGAAGTGCACTTGGCTTTCCAGGACTGAGTTTCAATTTGTTGGAGATCAACCAAACTAAAATGACTGCAAGTTTTCTATTGAGGCTTTTAAGTGCTTGTGGATCAGATATGTCAGTACAGGAAAGAATTTGAATGTCATCAGCATAAGTAAAGGACAGAATTGATAGTAATCCAGAAAGTGGCTATATTCAAACCTCTATCTTGAAAACTACCTGGATAATGTTAGGCTAGTAAAATTTCTGCCTAACTTTATCCAGTTAGCTTTCTGGATAGCAATTTAAATATCATTGCTATCCAGATAGCTCTGGCACTGACCACACTGCATAGATCATCAATGTCATCTGCAATCTAGATAAGGGGTTGCTGAAGATCTTTGTATTTTTTTTTTTTAGCTATCCAGTATTTCAAAACAACACTGGCTACAGCATCTGAGTATTAACCCATGAGCTGCTTTATAAAATTAGAATATAAAACCCGTTTTAAGTTAATGTAAATGTATTCTGAGTTCAATGCACAGATCTCAAAGAACGTAAGGTTTCAAGATAGAAAGTTATTCAGGGATTGTGTGTAAAACACTTTCAAAAACAGCAAGAAGCGCTTTTAATAAAGGGTGGTAGATTTTTGCACTAACTGTGCTTTAATGTGTGCTAAATTCCAAATTCTATAAATGGCGCCTTAAAAATCGGCACCAAAAAACCACAGGGTTAGCATGATTCTAGAAAAAATATCTAAAGTTACACATAGTTTATAGAATATGCTTATTTGCCGTTCTTGCGACTACAATTTAGGTGCACCCATTTAGGCCACCTAAAACCAGGCCTAAATACCTGCACCTAAGTTAGGTGCACATCAGATATATTCCATACTAGTGCGCATAGTTTTTTGGAACACCCACAACCCACCCATTCCACACCCATGGCCATGCAGCCTTTTTTGCACACCACTTTATAGAATATGCCTAGAACATTGTGTGAGCAAATTCTAATTAAAGCCAATTAGTGCTGATTGGTTTGTTAATTAAGTTGTGCATGCAATTTGGCCATGTGGCCAAATTAGCGCACGCAATTTAAGGCGCCATATATAGAATTTGGGGGTATGTGGTATGTTGTGTTAATGCTTCTATTTAGTGTAGATGCACTTAGGGCCAGGTTTATTAAATGGGGCTCAAAAATAGGTACCGAAAAAAATCGGTACTCAGTGCTATTCTATGAAGGATGCTCTGGGCTTAGCACTCTTTATAGAGTAGCGCATAGCGCTGATTCCCATGCCCAACTTTGGATGCTAGGACTTATGCCTGCTGAAACCTGGTGTAAATACTGGCACACAAGTTGGATGCACATTCCCAGTATTCTATGACAATGTGCCAGAATATTTGGAATGCCCCTGACCCGCCCATGCCCTTCCCATGGCCATGCCCCCTTTTGGATTGTGCGCTATGAGATTTAGGCACCCAATGTTACAGAATAGTGTGCAGGCAGATGCACGCACAAGTCCTAATTAGTGCCAATTAACATCAATAATTAACATCCAATTATTGATTGTTCATGGCTCATTAATTAATTAATTTGCATGTGCATCTCAGGATCATGCCCAAATTGGGATGACCTTTATAGAATCCAGGGGTTAATGCTTCCTTTTGCACTAACCTTCTAATTCTGTAAATGTCACCAAAAATTATGTGTGCACGCCCAATTTGTGCATGCAATTTAATTAAATAACAAGCTAATTAGTGCAAATAATTGGCTTTTAACAAGGAATTATTGGCACTAATTAAAATTGCATTTTCAGTTTTCTTCTAACTTAATTCCCTTTCTAAATAGAATATTTTACGTGGATGTTTTCCAGAAGAAAGATCAGAGTGACGTGTTAGTGGAGCACCCTAAGAAAAAACAGTTGGACTTGGCTAATATTTCAGATATTCTTGAGGAATCAATTTCAGAAACAACTTTGAGGTCCACTTTGGTAGCCTCATTTATTTTTGAATAGGATCTGAATAATGTGTTGATCTATTTTTCTCATTCACAGGTCCTTAAATATGGACAAAAAATATGGATTTACGCAGATGTGACCAAAATGACTCAAGATTGTAGAAAGGCTTTTTGGCTTTTGCACAAGAAATTTCAAATCTTGAAGCTACTTTTAAGTTGATGTATCCATGTAAATGTTTGGTGCTGTATTGTGGGGGGGGGGGGGGTCAAAATAGGTCTTTTTTTTTGCCCCTGAACATTTGAAATCCTTCTTGGAACTCAAGAAGGTTGTTAAATAACTGACTGGACTATATTATAGCAGCTGTGTATGGCGTTAAGGCTTTTACTTTTGCATTTTCTTCTAATAGAATCTCCTCATTTTTATACCATTCCCCTACTTTTAGTGGTCTCAAGAAGATTTATTATTTTGCCTGTATCAATCTTTTTTTTTTTTCATTTCTTAGCTGGGAGTTTTCTCCCAGTGTTGAATATTTCTTTCTCTATTTCTATAAGAAGCAATATGCTTGTGCAAATTTAATTAAAAGTACATAAATAACATTTTTTTACAAATTAATTTTATGTGCAATCTGAAAAAGAACAATGGGGATATGTCCCTAATGTATGCATGTACATTTGCACCACGTTTCAGTCTGTGCAAATGGCCGTGCCTAAAGTTAGGCATCATTCCCAGGCATACACTCTATTCTATAAACTGCACTTAACTTTAAGCACAGCATAGAGAATGGCATTTTTTCAGCACTGATTTATTTTTGATACCATATATAAAATCTAGTTCTACCTGCACAAGTGACAGCATGCAGTAAGTTCTGTGTACAAACTGCATTGTGCAGTCCATGCCCTTCCTCTGCCCACAACCCATCCAGTTCTTGCCAGTTAAAGCACGAATTAGTGCAAGCTGTCATGCCACTGCAGTAACAGTTGCTACATTTGAGTGGTAACAGCGCATGTTAATTCAAGTGTTAGCTGCTTAACACATTCTTGTAAAAGGGCCACTAAGAGATTCATAAATTGGCTGGGAATCAATCCTGCACTAATACATTAATATGAAACCTTACCTACCATATGCTGATGGCCAAAACTAGCAAATGTTAATGCCGTATGAGAAGGGTGAATGCTTAGATCAAGGTTTAACATAAGAATAATAATGCCTCATACACTATACAATTCTATTTGAACATTAATCCAATGGTATTATGCCAAAAGGTTAGTGTTTGTCACCTCCGTCAAACTCAAGTTACAGAAGTGCACTGGGAAAACATTCCAATCTATATAGTTACTGCTGGGGTAATATTTAGATTTAAATTTGAACTTCAAACACCAGTTAGTTTGGCATTTGTTGGTATTCAGTAAATGTCAGTACATAATGACACAGTCCTATACCATTGTGAAGTTATGAGCTGGCAAACAGCAAATTATCCAAGGAAGTCTTTTTTTTTCTGTTGCTTTCTGAGAAACTCTAGTTCCATTTACTTGCACAGTTCGTTCAGTTTCAGGATGTGTTAATGGCTGTGATTTGTATTATTGAAAGGAAAAGGGTAATCATTTTCAAAATATATTTTAAATTAATGGATATATTTAAATACCATTCCGGTGATAATGTTGGCTAATGTACCTAGCAAAGACTGCAAGTATGCATTCTTTTTCAAGAATAATACCACAAAAGTGACAAAGGAATCAATCCTAATTAAGATGCCATTAACCAATTTTTACTCTTTTAGTTTCTCTGACTTAACATTGCTTTTATGGTTACATAATAGTGCATGCACCCACTTTCATTAAGACTGCCAATGTAAGCTTCTCATAGTGCTGAACAGCTGACTGAAATGCAAAGAGAAGACAATGCATGAATAAATTGGAACTTTGTGTAATGCAATATTTTGCAATTAGATGAAAAGTGTTCAAAAGAGCCATATGGCTCATAAACATGAACTGTTACAAGCTAATGAGCTACTGTCCATACTAAAACATCCCAGATTAAGAAGTTGCAAGGGAGATCCTCTTAATTATTCAGTATCCAGATGAAAGTTTCAGACCTCCATAATATAGAGTAAGTGTAGACAAGAAAATCTATATGAGAAAAGCTATACATCAGACAAGTGGGTTAACTGTGGCAGGAAAACACTTGTCCAACACACCCAAAAAAGTGGAGAAAAAAGGATCTCAGTGACACCGCTCAAGTCACCCAAGGTTTAAGGCATTGAGTACAGTATACCATCACAAATCAGAAACAAACTCCACTCTCCATCAATTTATTTTATTCCCAAAACAGAGTAAAAAAAACACTTGTATAGCTACAATTTAGAAAAAAAAATCACAGTCACTGTAATTCCAAATGGGTCAATATTTCAATCAACTTATCTCACACTGTCTTCAAACTGCGTATCTTCACATCAGCTGCCAATACCTGACAGGGAATCCCTGTTTTGCAAGAGCTAAATCAGGGGTAATTATCCTGTATATGACCACTGTACAATAAGATCCAGCAGGCTTTAACTGCCAAAGACGCCAACATGCTTTAAACCCTCAATCTCCTCCTTCCAATCCACTTGCAAATCCAATTAAAAACAGACAAACACAGACCATTCAACTCTTACATTCAATCCATGAGGTTCCATAGAGTTAAAGAAAAAAATCCAGTTTTGCTCAGACTGACATAACAGACACCCCAAATCTCCCTTATGGGTAGAACGCTGCAATTGTTCAAATGTGATACATTGTAATTCATCAAAAAGGTGACCATATTGCTCACAATGTGTCACCAAAGGGGCTTCTCGTTTGCATAATGTAATACATCAGCGGTGCTCCCCATCAATCTAGTTTTTAAACTTCTAGAGGTTTGACCGATCTACAGAAAGTCACATGGGCATCGTATCAAATAGACCACCCCCACTGATTCACAAGTAGTGGTGCATCTCAAACACACTTTCTCACAGTTTTTAAATGCACAAATTTAGTTGAATCCAGCATAATATGGCACACAGAGTAGTAACCACATTTACTGTGTTTACCATACCCTTGATGAACAACCCGTTTACTTACATGTCCAAACACCATTCTGGCTTAACAGATCTCCCAGATTACAGCCACATTGATAGGAAAACAGAATTGTCACATTCTCAAAAGTGTCACAGATTAAAATGTTTTCTAACTGCTTTACTCAATAGGTTTGTAGTGGCATTAAATTTGGTAGCAAATGGTATAATTTCATCCTTCAGCTGGACTGCTTTATATTGTAACAAAGTATCCTGTGGGTTATACAGCACTCTTAGCTGCCTTTAAACACTGACATGCAGTGAGAAAACAAAAGCATTTAATTTCCACGTAGCTTTCAGAAGATCCCGACGGGCAGGGCCGCCGAGAGACTGGGCCGGGCCTGGGATAAGGCCGCCCCTGGGCCCCGACCCGACTGCCACCCCCCCAGGTTGTCGTCACCCCCCCCTGGGGGGGGCCCAGTGCCACAGTTCCACCCGCCTCCACCACCAGGCCAGGCCCCTTCCACCCAAACCCCCGCCAGCAGAAGTGCTGTCTTCTGACTCCGGCATGCGCGGCACACACAGACGCGCTCCTCTCAGCTGATCTTCACTGTACTCTGCAGGGCTTCTGTGCGTCTGACGTCCTGCACATCAGACGCACAGAAGCCCTGCAGAGTACAGCGAAGATCAGCTGAGAGGAGCGCGTCTGTGTGGGCCGCGCACGCCGGAGTCAGAACAGAAGACAGCACTTCTGCTGGCGGAGGTTCGGGTGGAAGGGGCTCGGTGGCGGTGGCGTGTGGGACTGCGACGCCGGGTCCCCTTGGAGGCCCGGGCCCCGGGAATTTTGTCCCCCCTGTCCCCCCCTCTCGGCGGCCCTGCCACTGGGGACCTGTTTCATCACAGAACAAGCTTCATCAGTGGAATATTTCAATTTGCATGATTCTCATAATGACTAACACCACACTGAAGCCTGTTCTGTGGTGAAACGGGTCTCCTTCGGGATCTTCTATAAAGCTAAGTGGAAATTAAATGCTTCTGTTTTCCTGCTGCATGTCAGTGTTTAAAGACAGTATTAAACTCTTTGTCCACAAGTGGTTATTTTGAAAAAAAACAAGTTTGAGGATATAACAATTAAAAATTGGGAGCTTTTTGGCCAATAATTGTTTTAAGTTCTAAGGCGCTGCAGTTTTTCAATGGATGGTGAAATAATCGCATGGATTTCAAAGTGCTGTCCACTGTTGTAGCTACAAGACTTTTGACTGCTGAGGCCTTTTCTCCACCTTTTTCCATTATTAAAAAAAATACAGAAGAAATATAGAAAGAAGTCTTAGTTTAGATTCTCTGTATGAGGTGTCTGCAGGAGTCTCTTTTGAGTGTGTTTTTCCAACTTTTGTGCTTAGTTTGGTTAACGTTTTTGTGTGGGAAACAGTTCATTTGAGTTCATAAGCAAAAACAAGATTAAACAATATAGGAGAGAGGAAGGAGCTTTAAAGGACTAACCAGGCATTTTCAGTGGTGATAACCATTTAAATGCTGCTTAAAATGACTGGTTGTCTGCCAAGACATGCGTTAACTAGTCAGGGGCCGTTCCTGACCAGTTAACTTGCACTGAATATAGGCCGGATAATCATTTGGGTTGTTAGGAACATAAGAATAGCTATTATTATTATTTGTTACATTTGTATCCCACATTTTCCCACCTTTTGCAGGCTCAGTGTGGCTTACATTTTACCATTAACGGCGTTAGTCGATTCCGGTCTGAACAAATGCATGGTATGAATGAATACAAAGTGATATTGTGGTAGAATGGGGTACATGTATGGAAGGTACAATTGGGGGGGGGAACTTAGAGGGGGAGAGGAAGAGTCAGGTAAAAGGTCCCAAGTACACATCTCACCCTTACCCTCTTATATTGTATGGTGAGCCCTCCAAAACCCACCCAAAACCTACTGGTGTACAGTATATGTGGGTACAGTAGGTTTTTGGTGAGTTTTGGACAGCTCACACTTTTCACCACAAGTGTAACATTTAGAGTGGGATATGGGCTTGGGTCCCCCTTCTGTACAGTGCACTGCACCAACCACTAGCCTACTCCAGGGACCTGCTTGCTGCTACTACTACTACTACTACTACTTAGCATTTCTATAGTGCTGCCAGGGTTACGCAGCGCTGTACAAGTTTAAACATGGGGAAGGACAGTCCCTGCTCAAGAGAGCTGCTCTAATAGGACTTGTCGTACATCTGAAGCAGTCATAGAGGCTGGTATATACTGTTTCTTTCACATATTTGGGGGTGGGAGGGGGTCAGTGACCACTGGCTCAGTAAGGACATCATGCCTTAATCCCTCCAGTAGCCACGTGGTTATTTAGGGCTTCTTTTTGTGATTTAGTTGTGAGTGAAACAGGTCTAGACCAAACCATCTTTTACACCCAGATGTTTTTGCTTTTTTCCATTATGGCGGAAAAACATCCAGGTTTTTGGAATACTCAAATCCTGCCCCCAATAAACTCCAAACATGCCCCCCTTGTGATTTGGATGCACTGCATATAAACTGCATAGAAAACCAATTTGGATGATTTAAGGAAAAAAAGTCCATCTGCTGCCACTTTTTGGACATTTTTTTGTTTTGAAAATTAGCGCCTATGCATTTACACAGACATTAAAAAAAAAAAAATTAAAACACTCCTTGGTGAAGTAGCAGAAACTGTATTCTCCTCTTTTTTGATAGGAAAAATCATAGTCCAAGCTCCAAAAAACAGTTTCTCTTTAACCGTAACATACTGTCTCAAAACCAGATCTTGGTTGGCACAACTAGTAAAGATCACCCTCAAAGTTCTACGTGGAACCTTCTTTCGTCAGTTCATACATTAGACATTTTCAGAGTCTCTCTCTATATCTTCAATCCCAGATCTTCTATTGCTCAGTTGTAGATGGTGCAGGCTACAATGATAACAGATTTGTCAACTACTATGTTTAAAAATTAATCAATAGAGAATTTAATTAGAGCTGGAAACTTATATTTATTAACCTTTCAATTTAAGAAGAACTGCTCACCGAGAGATAGGTTCAAGAATTATTGCATAGACTTTTAACAATTGTCATTGGAATTAATACCAACAATCAGTAAGATTTATTATATTTCATTGTCTAAAAGGAGGACTTACAATCTAAGGGTTTCATTTATTAAATGGTGCTAAAATTTGCTGTTAACCCAGCTTAGTATTCAAAAGTAATGTGCACTAACAGCAAAATTTGCACACCACTGTGTGGGGGCATTCATAGTATTTATCTATTTAGCTGCACACTAACATTGCACTAGATGTAATCTACTTGGATTTCAACAAACCCTTTAATACAGTTCCTCACAGAAGACTCAAATAGGTCTTTTTACCAAGCGGCGGTAACAGGAGCCTTGTGGTGGTGTCAGCACACAGGTTTGTCGCACATTGAGGCCCCATTTTACCACTGCTAGTAAAAGGGTTCTTTTTCCCCTGAAGGAAATGGCCATGAGCTAATCCAAGGCATTGGATGCACAGCCATTTCCTGGAGGAGCCTTTACTACCTCCTGTTTAGGAGGCGGTAGGAGCTCCAGTGGTAGCCAAGTGGTAACCGGGCAGCACGCAGTGCTGCCTGATTACCACCAGGCATGCCCCCTGCACTACAAAATACAAAAATATTTTCTAGCACTGTAATTGACGCACACTGGAAGCTAGAACTACCACTGGGCTCCTAAATGAGCCCAGTGGTAGAACCAATTTGGTGTATAAGAGTAGCAATACTGGGTCAGACCAGTGGTTCATCTAGCCCAGTATCCTGTTTTCCAAACAATGGCCAAGCCACGTCACAATTACCTGGCAGAACCCTAAATTGTGGCAACACTCCATACTACAAATCCCAGGGCAAGCAGTTGTTTTCCATGTCTGTCTCAATAGCAGACTATGGACTTTTCCTCCTGGAATTTGTCCAAACCTTTTTTAATCCCAGATACGCTGACCGCTGTTACCACCTCTTCCAGCAAAGAGTTCAAGAGCTGAACTATTCGTTGAGTGAAAAAATATTTCCTCCTATTTGTTTTAAAAGTATTTCCATGTAACTTTCTTGAGTGTCCCCTAGTCTTTGTACTTTTGGAACAAGTAAAAAAATGAGTTATTTCTACTCATTCTACACTACTCAGGATTTTGTAGACCTCAATCATATCTCCCCTCAACTGTCTATTTTTAAATACTTAAGTAAAAATACAGTGAAGAAAACATTAAAAATTTTTACTTAAGTGTAAGTAAAAAAGTAATACTTTTTGAGTAAAATGTAAAAATACCGCAACTACAATGAATGCAAATATTGTTCATATTTTTATCCAAATACTTTACTGCTCTAGAATTCAATCCATTTTTCTTTCACTAAAACTAAATTTTGAAAATAACTGTCACTCATGTGAGCGTGCTTGTGAGTTATTATCAAACCAGCACAGCTAAAAAGGTGTTCACAGTGGCTTACCAAGGAGGGGCGGTGGGGGCGGTCCGCCCCGGGTGCACGCCGCTGGGGGGGGGGGTGCCGCGCGCCTGTTGGCTCTTCGATTTCATGCTCCCTTTGCCCCGGAACAGGTTACTTCCTGTTCTGGGGCAGAGGGAGCATGAAAACAAAGAGCCGGCAGGCGTGCGGCACCCCCCCCCCCCAGCAGCGTGAACCCGGGGGGGGTTCTTTCACCGGGGGATTAGGGGTTCTTTCGCCGGGGGGGCGTCGCACTGTTCCGGGGGGGGGGGCGCTGCACCCGGGGGGTGAAGTGCATCGGCGATCCGCCCCGGGCGTCAGCCCCCCTAGGAACGCCACTGGGTGTTCAACAATTACAATGGCAGAAAGTGGATTGCTCACTCTGATAAAAAGTTCCTTCAAAATCTGGGTCTGCAGATATTGGTCAAGGGCATCTCTAACTAAAACACAACTTCCAGATAGCGAATAATACTTTATCACCATCATAGACATTATCATCTATATTGGAAGTAGTGTGGTCTAATTCATTGCTTGCATCTTCATCTTCATTAGCATCCCCATGCTGTTCAATTTACAGAGAAAGTTTTCACAAAGTTGGAATCATTGTCTGTTGATCTAACAATTTTTAATTTGATGGCAAACTCTGAATATCTTCGAGAACTGATGAAAGAACATCAAATGTATGGGAACCTTTCAGTCTTAAGGCCACACAAACAGACATTGTTTGGATATATACATATATACTTATTGCATATATAAATAGTACTGTACAATACTATATCTATCTATCTATATATCTATCTATATCTATCTATATATGTATACACACCTCCGGTGGGACTACCGCCAGTGGCTGCGTTGGGTCAGTGGTAGTCCTAACAGAGCGAGCGGTAAGTCCATGTTGGTTTTACCACCGCTCTGTAAAAGGGCCCCATAATACTTTTTGAGTAAAAAGTAAAAGTACTGCAACTACAATGAATGCAACTACTGTTAATGTTTTTATCCCAACAACTTTATTGCTCTACAATTCAATCCACTTTGCTTTTAGCAAAATTACATTTTTGAAAATGACTGTCACTCATGTGAGTGTGCTTGTGAGTCATTAATCCAGCACAGCTAAAAAGGTTCAACAACTAACTGCACCAGCAGAAAGTGAATTGTTCAGTCTGATAAAATATTCTTTCAATTCAGGCCAGGTTGCAATATTACTGATGTCTTCTATTTGGGTCTGCAGGTTATAATCAAGAGAATCTCTGAAACACTTGACTTCCATATAGCAAAGAATATTTTATCATCATTATTGTCATTATCATCTGCATTAGAAGTAGTGCTATTTCAGCACTTGCATCTTCATCTTTATCTTCATTATTGTCATGCTGTCTAATTGCAAAGAAGGTTTTCACAAAGTTGGAATCATTAGTCTGTTCTTGTTCTAACAATGTTTCATCTGATGGCAAACTCTGAATATCTTTGAAAATGAATGCAAGAATATCAAATATGTGGGAACCTATCAGTCTTAAGGCCAGACAAGCAGATTTCCTCTCTAAAAACTCTATCAATCCAGTGAACAGTTACCTCAGTGTAAAATTTCCCATGAGATGATGAGCAGTCTGTTGTGGTAGAGGCATATATCTGTTCAGAAGAATTGATACCAGCTTCAGCTTCCTCTCCACTTTAAAGTGACCCAACTCATCATTGTTGTGTTTGACTGGATGCCATTAACCAGTTCAACAAACAAAGGCAACTCCACTGTTCTTATAGGTTATATTCACTGAACAGCAACATTTAAGATGAGATGATCTATTGTTTGTATGACAAGGTCTGCAATAGCAAAATCTTGTTCCTCATTTTGCTGTTTCAGTTGGTTTACTGAGGAGTCATTGTTTATTTTTATTATATTTGTACCCCGTGCTTTCCCACTCATGGCAGGCTCAATGTGGTTTACATGGGGCAATGGAAGGTTAAGTGACTTGCCCAGAGTCACAAGGAGCTGCCTATGCCTGAAGTGGGAATTGAACTCAGTTCCTCAGGACCAAAGTCCACCACCCTAACCACTAGGCCACTCCTCCACTGTTTACATTTCCCTTCCGCTTTTACTTTTTACTTTTATCTGCAAGCATCAGATGTATCTGAGTAAAAGTAGTAAACATTGGCAAAATTATTACTTTAGTAAAAATAAAAGTAACAAATGTTATTCTGTACTTCTTTTCATGTAAAAATAACAAAACGTTTACTTGAGTATAGTAACTAGTTACATTTACTTAGTTACTATACAACACTGGGGACATCCCATCCTCTCTACCTACCAGCACAATTGGAAACTATACCTTGAATGTTCCTAGTTCCCAAACCCTGCTTTAGATCCATAAAGCTTTGACACTCCTTTCCAGCACATCCTGTATGGGACTCACAAAGATAACTGGCCTACATCAGACGAATACCATCCCTGTGATATAGACCTGGACAATACACAGACATTAATTTGTGGGGTAAAACCAACTCCTATAATAATACTTTAAATTTTGATATGTCAGTTTTTACTTTTTTCACAAGCTTTCAATACATTTGAGGCAAAGAACATCTCTCCAAATTCTACCCAGAATAATTTGAGAACATATCAGAACAATGGAAAGAAAATATCAAATCATCAATTTGCAGAATCAATTCAACCCTTTTATAAAACAGATATCATTCCCACCTAAATTAAATTAACAAGCATAGAGGATTGGATGCATACTGAATTTGTAATAGTAAGAGCAACAGACACTACAATTGAATTCTCCAAGGCACAAGGCCATATGCAATCCCCATTTGGACTTGGATGCCTTCTCTGGCCCAAAATACATAGAAATAACCATAGATCTAAAACAAGAAACCCCCAAGATGCTGTATCTATAGAAGAGATTGTAAACAATATTCTTAAAACTGTTAGTACGTGAGTGCCCCAGCTACTGATTGATTTTTTCAGGCTGTGCTGCAAAAGATTCAGCTACAATTTATTTATTTATTTTACTTACTTATAGCCTGCCTATATCCTAAACAGGTTGCAATATTATTAGACAATAAAAATACATAAAACAACAAACAATACAAAAAAAAATACAGTTGCTATATCACACCATCATAAACTCTGCATGACTGAAACATCACACAGTTACACATGTGTATCTTCAAATATCTCTTGAACTGGGAATTCCCTCTGCATAGGGGTAAATATCCTGACAATATATTCCAAAGTAAGGGGTCTGCAACAGAAAAAGCTGATGCTCTAGTCTTGACATATTGGGTAAAATCAGTCTTCTGAACAGATAATTGCATTCTGGCCTCAGATCTGAACCATCGTTGTAGACAGTATAGCGACACTACCTGAGACAAATAGTAGAGAGCCTTCACACATGGAACAGCATTTTCAAAAGGACGTCATCTCAAAATAGGGACATCCAAGTTAGAACATCACACATTGATATCCAGCTCACATCCTGTCACTGTCAAGCAGTGTTTTAGTACCACCCCAGACTGAAATCTGTTCAAAGGCGAGCCATCCTTATGCCTCACACAGAATAATCCATCAACCACTTCCCAGTGCAAGAAAGCCAGCAAGCAGCAACAGGTCTAGTGGACAGCCTAGGTACACTGTGTAAATAAGTCCAGATCCCTTTTCCAAGTTGACCACTTTTAGAGAACTGAATCTCTGACCTTTCCATAGACCCTCACATGAAATTCTTGTAATTCTGAATAACCTTCTGACATTTCTATCAATGCCACTAACTCATTCACTCATAATGCTGCAAAAAAGGCAAACAAAAAGGCCACCTCAGTGTGAAAAGCACCAATACCAGGCAGGACTTCAAATAGCTGCAGCAATATTTCATGTAGAACATGTTGCCTTGGTGGCCTTAGAATCTTCTGATTCTAGCAAAGCTCTGCACTAACTTCCGAATTAAGAATGATGCTATTGAATCATGACACCCATGTATCTTTACAAAGGAGCAAAGAATGCTACACTTGCCTAGTTCCTTTCCTTTGCATAGATAAACAGTGCTCTGTTCATTGAAGAAGCATATTGTGGGCATGTTTTGTTTTGGGCTACGGAGGAACAGAAATCTACATGTGTATTCCTTATTCCATTTAGGAAATCATACACATGTCTTGATAGATAAACATCCAGAGTTATACCTCTCTTTCCCCAAGAATAAGCATAGGGCAAGTGCCCATAAGGTGCAATAACAGCTGCTCTTTTGCTGCACCATAATGGCTACCCTTACCTCTTCCTCCAATCAAATCTCTCCACAAAACAGATCAGCTCCCCAGTATCAGAGATCCTTCAGCATAAGATCTCCCCACTCACCCCTGCAGAAGATTCTACCACCAATATCAGATGTCCCACCCTCACACAGAAACCCCCGTTGAACATACCCCTCAGACCATCCTCCCACCACCTGATTCTCACCCTTGGAACACAAACCCTCCATTCCCTCTTGACTCCTTCCCAGATGACAAACACCTACTAGAAGTGGTAATATTTTCCCCACCCGCTCCGAGCATCACCAGACCCATCACCCACCCCTAGGGCTTACCTGGAGGTGATCATGGTGATCTAGTGGTAGGAGATGCAAGCTTTTCCCTTCTGCTCTTGCCCTGTCCAGCCCCAGAAACAAAATCAGTGCCCTTACGCCCTAGTGAATGTACCACAAGACCACAGCTAGGGGTTACAGGTGCATTTTTGTTCCTGGGGACAGATAGGGGCAGGAGTAGAAGGGACCAATCCTGACCTCCACAACTAGCACACCAGAATCCCATTCAGGTAGGCCCCGGGAGTGGGTTGGGATCTGGGCCTGCCTTGGTGGAGGGTTCACCACTGCTGGAAGGGGCTTGCAATCTTAAGGGGGTTAAGAAGGAATGGAGGGGCTCTGTTCTGAAAGTGGGGACAAGATGGTGGGATGATGGTTTGGAGGGTGTCTGTTCAAGAGGAGATTCAATGCATGTGTGGGAAAAATGATGCCAGATGGTGGAATCATATCCAGGGAGGAGATCTGAGGCTGGGTGGATCAGTTCTTGGGGGGGGGGGGGAGATCTGATGCTGAGGGGTCTAACTGGTGGGGGTGTTAACCAGGAATCCTTGTGTTCAGTGGGGATCCATATGTGGATTGCTATTTTGCAACTTGCATGTGTAACTGGCAGCACACACCAATTAGAACCTGTTTTTCCCCATGTGTACTCCGTTCTGTAGATAAATCTCTCTTATCCGTCCCCTTCTCCTCTACTGCTAATTCTAGACTTCATTCCTTTTGTCTTGCTGCACCTCACGCCTGGAATAGACTTCCCGAGCCTGTGCGTCTAGCCCCGTGCTTGGCCATTTTCAAGTCCAAACTTAAAGACCACCTCTTTACCACTGCTTTTGACCCCTAACCACTACTTACTTGCCCTGTCCTTTATCCTCACCTATTTATTCCCTTACCCTTAATCGTTCTGTCTGTTTACCTGTCTTATCTAGATTGTAAGCTCTTTGAGCAGGGACTGTCTTTTGTGTATGGTGTACAGTGCTGTGTATGCCTTGTAGCGCTATAGAAATGATAAATAGTAGTAGTAATGTGTTTTACCATAGCTCTCTTTGTAAAATATATCCTTCCCCAACATGTAGCCACCACCTAACCTACATATGAAGCACCTTATCTATATGTGTATTCCTGGGTGTGGATTTTCTTCTAAAATAATGGCCAAAATCTATGTGTGGTCACTTCCATGTGTACTCTTGGGAATAGAGAAACTTTCTAAAATGAGACTCCAAATGTACCCTTACCCAAGAAAATGACAAGGTGTCTAAGTGTTATTCTGTAATGGCAGACCTAACTTAAATAGGTAAATGGAACAGAGGTGTGCAATTGGGTAGAATATGGGTGGGATATAGGCAGAGCTCACATTTGTACACATACAATACAGAATATTGTAAAATACACATTTTCCTGCCACATTAAGGTACCTGTACTTATGCCAGCTGTATGGCTTGTTTAACTGTGGGCATGTATACATTAAGTGTGGTGGTACCAGTTACATTAGTATTCTATAACGGAACCTGGGTGCCCAGGTGCTGTTATAGGATAGGATCCTACGGAACATCCTTGAGACACTTTAATGGAAGCACTCAGTTGTAGAATTCCCTCCTTGGGCCTTATGTATTAAAGTCCTCTCCCCTCTCCCATTGTGTATCTATGGGAAAAAATCCTTTCATTCACTTGACCTATAGTATGAATTGAACACTTTGAGGGGCATAATCGAACGGGGTGCCCAAGTTTTCCTGAGGACATCCTCACAGGACGTCCCTGCGAAGGGGCGGGGGAACCCGTATTAACGAAAAAAGATGGATCTACATCTTTCGTTTCGATAATATGGTCGGGGACGCCCAAATCTCAACATTTAGGTCGACCTTAGAGATGGTTGTCTCCGATTTTCGGCGATAATGGAAACCGAGGACGCCCATCTCAGAAACAATCAAATCCAAGCCATTTGGTCATGGTAGGAGCCAGCATTCATAGTGCATTGGTCCCCCTCACATGTCAGGACACCAACCGGGCACCCTAGGGGGCACTGCAGTGGACTTCAGAAAAAGATCTCAGGTGCATAGCTCCCTTACCTTGTGTGCTGAGCCCCCCAACCCCCCCCCCCAAACCCACTCCCCATAACTGTACACCACTACCATAGCCCTTAGGGATGAAAGGGGGCACTTACATGTGGGTACAGTGGGGTTGTGGTGGGTTTTGTAGGGCTCATATTTACCACCACAAGTGTAACAGGTAGGAGGGGATGGGCCTGGCTCTGCCTGCCTGAAGTGCACTGCACTACCCACTAAAACTGCTCCAGGGACCTGCATACTGCTGTCATGGAGCTGGGTATGATATTTTAGGCTGGAAAAATATTTTAATTTTTTTTAGAGTTGGAGGGGGTTAGTGACCACTAGGAGAGTAAGGGGAGTTCATCTCTGATTCCCTCCGGTGGTCATCTGGTCATTTAGGGCACATTTTTGTGGCTTGGTCGTAAATAAAAAAGGACTAAGTAAAATCGTCCAAGTGTTCATCAGGGACGCCCTTCTTTTTTCCATTATTGACCGAGGACGCCCACGTGTTAAGCACGCCCCAGTCCTGCCTTCGCTATGCTTCCAACATGCCCCCATGAACTTCCCCACGATGGAAATCAGTTGTGGACGCCCAAAATCGGCTTTTGATTATGCCGATTTGGGTGACCCTGTGAGTAGGACGCCCATCTTCCAATTTATGTCGAAAGATGGGCACCCTTCTCATTCGAAAATAAGCCTGTTTATATTTCATGATATAATGTACAATACAGTGATAACATTCCATTAAGAAGTTAAAAAAATAACTAACATCACGGTCAAGAACCCGTCCAGTGCTATTCAAATATAGAAGCTGAGTTGCAGGATCCAAGATCACCCAGTAATCCACATTGTCCTTCAGTGACAGTCGTATAGTGGGGTTGGGACCTCCAGCATGTCCTTTGATCTGCATATTGTCCACTAAAATTGTGCCTGCCAAATAAAACAAATAAGATATCACCAAAGTAAAGATTATAGTTTTAAAACAATGACTGTTATTACTCTGAAGGTGTTTATAGTCCTATCAGTAATATTTCTCAGTCAATTATAGTGCTTGCAACAATTTTATACTGAGATTTAGGGAGAAAACAAGAGCACCAGCCTTACAAACTATGGGATAAAACCTGTGTTAATGATGAAAATAATAGAAATATAAACAGAGGAAATGATAGATGAGACTATATTGCCCATCTATGCCATCTACTATTCCTTCCTGTCCTTAGAGATCCTATGTGCTAGTCCCATGCTTTCTTTAATTCAGATTTAGTTTTCTTCTCCACCACCTCCATCAGGAGGCTATTCGTACATCCATTACTCTTTTTTAAAATAGTATTTCCTTGGATTAGATTCCCATGCCCCCTCATTCCAGAGTTTCCTTTCACTTGTAAGATAATTGCTTCCAGTGCATTTATGCCATGGGACACTTTGAATATCTCTATGATATCTCCCCTTTCCTGCCTTCTTTCCAATGTATACATGTTGAGATCTTTAAGTCTGTCTCCATATGCTTTATGATGAAGACCACTGACCATTTTGGTGGCTGACTTCTGTACTGACTCCATCCTGTTTGCATCTTTTTGAAGGTGCAATCTCCAGATTCTAGATAGTACTCTAAATTGGGTCTAAATGTTTTTGAATGAATGGTTTTTCAACCTAGCTCCGATCATACTTTGGAATCTATCTACTCTACAACAAAGGCTAGAAAATATCTTGAGCTATATGTAAAGAACAGCTATTGTTGGAGAAGACACAAATGAAAGCAGATTAATGTATCATTTTTTTTAGTTTTTACCTGCAAGTTTCTACCAGCTATTTTTTTTCAAATGTACACATATGATTTCCCTTTAATAATTTTCCTGTGGATGGTTCATAGAGCTTCAGAGTATTCTTCAAATAATTCAGGAACACTATTGGTCAAAGTCTTTAAAATAATCATCAGTACTTTAAATGTTATCCTGAAGCTCACAGGTAGCAAATGTAAAGATTTCAAAGAAGAAGTAACATGCTCATTGTCACAGCTGCGGCCATGCCCCGCACCCTGACTCACCTCCTGTCCCTGGGAGATGGCGGTTTCAGGCTTAGCGGCTTCTTCCTAGACTCCAGACTGCCTGGGGTTGACTCTCTTAGGCACATGCATGCATGCTCTAAAGGCTGAAACTAAAAGGGGAAATGGCAGGAACGTTCCTGGACAACTGCCATAGGCACCCCGTATAAGAGGCTTGGGGAGGCTAAGCCTCCCCAGCCCAACCGCGACCTTCCCCTGGCTGCTGCCCCCACAAATACAGGGATGGCATGGTGCTGAAGCCAGGCAGCTCTCCGATGGTCCCTCCTTCCTTCCTGCTTTCTGCTCCCCGACCAGCAGCCCTCCTCCCTCCTCCCCCGCCCGCCCGCGTGCGTGTGTTTTAACCCTTTTACTTTCCTTGGCAGCGATGTCAGTGATGGACAAGGCACTGCGGGCTCGCCTCTGGCTCCAGCTTCTCCCTTCCCTCTTCACACAGTGTCCCGCCTTCTGCGATGATGATTTTCCTGTTTCCGCGAAGGCGGGACACTGTGTGAAGAGGGAAGGAAGAAGCTGGAGGGGAGCCTGTAGTGCCTTCTTCTTCACTGACGTCGCTGCCATGGAGAGTAAAAGGGTTAAATGTGTTGGGGGGCAGTAAGGAACGGAGAGGAGGGCTGTCGGGGAGCTGAAGGAGGGCAGGGAGAATTGTTGGATATGAATGGGAGGGGAGGGCAGGGGTAGAGAACAGATTGCTGGACATGGAGAGAAGGGGAGGGCATGGGGAGAGAAGAGATCACTGGACATGGAGAGAAGGGAAGGGCATGGGGAGACAGGAGAATTGCTGGACATGGATGGATGAAGGGGAGGGCAGGGGAGAATGGAGCGTTGCTGGACATGGATGGAGGGTGCTGGGGAGAGAGGAAATTTGCTGGCGATGGATGGCGGAGAGGGCAGGGGAGAATGGTGAGATACTGGACATGGATGGAGGGAAGGGGAGGTGGATCCTCAGAAGCTTAGCTGAGATTGGGTGGCAGAGATGGTGGTGGGAGGCGGGGCTAGTGGTTGGGAGGCAGGGCTAGTGCTGGGCAGACTTCTATGGTCTGTGCCCTGAAAATGGCAGATACAAATCAAGATCAGGTATACACATAAAGTAGCACATATGAGTTTATCTTGTGGGCAGACTGGATGGACCTTACAGGTCTTTCTCTGCCGTCATCTACTATGTTACTATCCTGCTTATTTTCAAAGGAGAAGGCCGGCCATCTTCCGACACAAATCGGGAGATGGCCGGCCTTCTCCAGAAGCCGGCCAAATAGGTATGATCGAAAGCCAATTTTGGCCAGCTTCAACTGCTTTCCGTCGCAGGGCTGGCCAAAGTTCAAGGGGTCGTGTCGGCAGTGTACCGAAGGTGGGACGGGGGGAGTGGTTAACAGATGGCCGGCTTTGGCTGATAATGGAAAAAAGAAAGCCGACCCTGATGAGCATTTGGCTGACTTTACTTGGTCCCTTTTTGTTCACGACCAATCCATGAAAAGGTGCCCCAACTGACCAGATGACCACCAGAGGGAATGGGGGATGACCTCCCCCTTACTCCCCCAGTGGTCACCAACCCCCTCCCACCGAGAAAAAAAAATTAAAAGCATATTTTTACCAGCCTCTATGCCAGCCTCAAATGTCATACCCAGCTCCATCACAGCAGTATGCAGGTCCCTGGATCAGTTTTTAGTGGGTGCAGTGCACTTCAGGCAGGCGGACCCAAGCCCACCCCCCCCCCCCACCTGTTACATTTGTGGTGGTAAATGGGAGCCCTCCAACCCCCCCAAAACCCAATGTACCCACATTTAGGTGCCCCCCTTCATCCCTAAGGGCTATGGTAGTGGTGTACAGTTGTGGGTAGTGGATTTTAGAGGGATTTGGGGGGGCTCAGCACACAAGGTAAGGGAGCTATACACCTGGGAGCAATTTTTGAAGTCCACTGGTGGTTGGTGTCCTGGCATGTGAGGGGGACCAGTGCACTACAAATGCTGGCTCCTCCCACAACCAAATGGCTTGGATTTGGCCAGGTTTGAGATGGCTGCCATTAGTTTCCAGTATTGCTGAAAACCCATGGCGGCCATCTCTAAGGCTGGCCCAAATGTTGAGATTTAGCCAGCCCCGACCGTATTATCGAAACGAAAAATGGCCGGCTATCTTGTTTCAATAATACGGTCGGGGAGCCACTTTACGGGGCCGGCCCTAAAGATGGCCGCCCTTAAAGATGGCCGGCCCCGTTCGATTATGGCCCTCTATGTTACTATGTAGTTCCAGGAATGAGTCTGGGAGCAACAATGTTCTCTTAAGATGATCCATTTGGCTTCTAACTTTCAGTGGGCCATATGTCCTCCAACCTAGGAATCCTCCCCTTCAAATTCAGGGAACCCATGCAGGTGGACCCTTCATCTCTCTCTGAGCAGGAAAAGCAGTGACACCGGACTCAGAACTTGTATCACTACTGTGGTGAGAATGGATATTATGCCTTCAAACGTCTGAACAAGTAAGGAAACTTGCAAGCCTAGCTCTGGCTGTGGAAACAGTACTATTTTCATCTTCCCGGATACCCTGTACTCAATTTTTAGTTTTTTTATTTGAATTGGATCATGAAGAAAAAACACTGAGGCCTTCATTAATTCCAGAGCAGGTGGGAATTTTATTGATGAAGCTCTCATCCAACATTACAAAATTTCTACACAGGGTATAACCAAGTCCATTCCAGTCTTCTCAGTATATAGAAGTATTCAAGGGCATCTTAAAGTAAGCCTAGCCCTACACCTACGTATAGGGGCCCTCCACAGGGAGACTATTATCTTCTATGTTCTTCAGATGCCCATAAATCCTATTATCTTGGAATTATCCTGGCTACAAAAACATAACCCTGTAATAGACTAGGACAATAGGGAAATCACCACCTGAAGTAACCCTTACCATCGCCACTGCTTAGATCCAGTATCACCAGTTATGACTTTAGCCGCTGCAGGATGACTTTCCTCAGGTCTATGCGGCTTTTTCTGGTGTATTTTCTAAGAAGCAAGCAGAGATACTTCCTCTTCATTGGGAATATGACTGCCCCATTGATCTCCTGCCAGGTAAGATATCACTTCAGGGAAGAGTTTATCCATTATCAATACCAGAGACCCAGGCTATGTCTAACTACATCTTGGAGAATATACAGAAAGACTTCATATGCACTTCAACCTCCCCAGCAGGCACCGACTTCTTCTTTGTGGGGAAGAAAGATAGAATCCTATGCCCCTGCATAGATTACTGAGGTTTGAATGTCATTACTATAACGAATAAATATCTATTACCCTTGATATCCAAGTTCTTTGACCATCCAAGCTCACATATTCATCAAGTTGGATCTCAGGAGGTCTTACAATTTTATTCACATTCATGAATTAGATGAATGGAAGATGGCATTCAACACGAGAGATGTACATCATGAATATCTAGTTATGCCATTTTGGCTCTCAAATGCCACAGCCATTTTGCAGAATTTTATGAGTGATACCTTCCAGGACATGCTTCAGAGCTGTGTGCTGGACTACTTAGATGACATACTGATATATTCCATATCATCGGGATCAAATAAAACAAATCTTCCAACACCTCCGCGAAATCACCTTTATGCCAAACTTGAGAAGTGTACCTTTGAACAGAATGAGTTGCCTTTTCTAGGCTAAATCAGATCAGATCAGGGCCTCAAGATGGATCCTGCCAAGCAAGCCACCATTCAAGACTGCTCTCACACCTGGGAGTAACAGGCCCTGCAACGTTTCCTAGGCTTTGCCAAGTATTATCATCATTTTATTCATGGTTATTCCACTATTACTGCTCCACTTACAACCTTGACCCAGAAGGAGGCCAACACCCGAGATTGGTCTAAGGAAGCAATACAAGCTTTTGATCTCTTGAAATGAGCTTTCACTTCCAATCTGGTGCTATGACTCCTGGATCCTGAAAAGCTGTTCTTTGTAGAGCTTGATGAGTCCTCCATTGAGGTCGGTGCTGTTCTGTCTCAATTCAATACCAATGGTAAGCAGTTACCTTTTGCCTTCTTTTCCAAGAAATTTTCACTAACGAAGCCATTAAAATGATATTGGAAGAGTGGTGTAATCTTCTCAAGGGAGCTAAGTATCTTTTCACTGTGACCACAGACCACAAGAACCTTCTATACTTACTGGAGGCCTGAAGACTCAACCCCCGCAATAATCCATGGTCACTATTCATTGGTTGTTTTGATTTCCGGGTAGCGTTCCACCCGGCTGAGAAAAATGTAAGGCCAATGCCATTTCCCAATCATGTGAATGTACTTATGAAGGTCCTGACCTGAAACTTATCCTTGATCCAGCTATTTGCTGCTGCATTCCTATTGATACCTCCAGGCAAGACTGCAGTGCTTAAGTGACTCTGGGACGTTGTGTTAAGATGAGGTCATGGTGCCAAGTTCACTGGACACTATGGAGTTTGCAGAACATTGAATTCATATCTCATGTCTACTGGTGGCCACAGATGAAGAAGGATGTGCATGACTTCATGACCTCTTGTCCCGTCTGTACCTGCCACAAGTCATCCCATTTGCATCCTTGGGGGCACTTTCAATCTCTCCCCGTACCGAAGGCTCTGTGGGCCCTCATAGCCATGAATTTAGTGATGAACCACCCGTGTCCGAGGGATATACACCACCACAAGGATGATTGTGGATTGATTTTCTAAAATGATTCACTTTATCTCTTTACCTGGGTTATCAGCCACACCTGCCTTGGCCAAACATTTCTTCAAAGAGGTTTCTTTGTCTACATGTGCCCAAGAGTATCAAGCCATACCTTTGAGGCCTAGTGTTCTAGGGTGGTAAAATAACCCCAGCATTTAGCTTGTGTGTGTATGTTTTCTTTTAAACCAGATATACCATGGGGCTTGCTTTGGGTACCTGGTGCACACCACAAGCCACAGTATAAGTTTTTACATAGTACTGAGCTATTTTACATGCTATTGCATTTCATTTGTATGTACCCCATATTGACTGATACAATGCTGCACTAGGGCAAGACAAACTATGTTAGTGTCCTTTAAGTCACATTAAGGGACAAATAATGCTGATAATTGTGTTAATACAGCTTGATAACTCCCCCCTCTGTTCTTCCACTTTTTTAAAGTTTCAAGTTACATAGAGGTCCTTTTACTAAGCCACGGTAAAAAGTGGCCTGTGGTAGAAAAGGACCTGCAGTAAAACTGAAACCAGTGCATGCCCAAAACTGGCCTGAACACTTAATGCTATCCATTGATCTAGCGGTAATGGCTCATGTGCTACATGTGCGATGACCATCAGCGTGTGCCAAGTGCCAATTACTGCCAGAAACGACATGCGTGGGAGGAAATAAATAAATCATCCAGGCAGTATGGGCATGCAACAAATCTGAAATTACCACCAGGGGTCCGTGGTAGCCTAGCAGTAGTCTCGTTTTGGCATGCACTGCATGTGTGTAGCACCTAATGCACCTTTGTAAAAGGACCCCTCACGCACATCTGAAAAATATTTTTTATTTTCTGGTGCACGGCAGCTACACGCGTCAAGTGGCATTTGACGCACCTAGATCATTACTGCCCAGTTACTGCGTGAGACCTTACCACTAGGTCAATGGCTTGCGGTAAGTTCTCAGACCCAAAATGGACGTGCAGCAATTTTCGGCAAAAAAAGTGCATTTTTTGTAGATGCACTAAAAAATAATTCTGCATGCACCCAAAACATGTGTCTGCACTACTGCAGGCCATTTTTAAGCACACCTTAGTAAAAGGACACTTTAGAGTTTATGTAACTTGTTTATTTTTAAATTTTGTTTTTCAAGAAAATTAATATTTTAGGTTATATTTGTTTTTATTTAGACCTTATGCAATTCCCAGAGATTGATCTGGCCTCTTGACTTCTGTAATCCACTTAGAACTGTGAGGTTAAAGCAGGATATATGTTTGGAATGTAATGGAACTGGCCAATTTGTGGGCATTCCATGGGCAGATTTGGTACTTATACAGTTAAGTACCAATATTCAGCAATCAACTGCATAAGATAACCGTATAAATTAGGCCATATAAATTATGTGGTTCAACTTATGTGGTTAAGTATTGAATATTGCAGTTAACAGCATAACTGTTTTCTGGCCATGTATGCCTGGATATTCAATGTTATACCTGGTTAAGGCCCATCATTGAATATCCAGGAATAAAGCTGGCAGTGGCCAAAGAAATGCTGACTGCTGGTGGCTGAATATAATCTGGCTTGTATTTATACCCCTGTGTGTAGGCATTCCACAGGAAAAATTTGGGGTTGAGTAGTTATGTACTCACAAGTGTAAAAAATGTGTTTGTCCATGTATGTACAAACATTTGCATCCGTCTCAAAGCAGATGCAAATTTGTGCTTATGCATTTGTGTGCACTCTAGTTGCTTATTTTGTAAAAAAAAAGACAGCAGAGGGTAATAGCAACATGAACACAAAGAGGAAACAGATAAATAAAGCTGACCTCAAAAATGGAAAAAGAAAACCCCACAATGATAATGGTTAATTTTGTACATATTGTTATTCTGCCAAACAATGTATTGTGCTACTAACAAATAGTGCCTATATACTTTTTTACTAACTTTATAACATATTTCAAGACTACTGACATATGTTTAGGGGACTTGCGAATTCAGCAGCAAAGGAAGCTTCCCTGAATTTTCAGCACCTTTTGTATAAACCAATGAAATAATATTTCTGCTTTGACCTCAGCAGTTAACAGGCAGACTGGTATTCAACAGGTGTATCCATAAAGAGATGTGTAAATAGAACATCCTATATAATAAAACACACCTCCAACATTCTGAAACCGACTGCATGGCTGAGGCATTCCTGCTCTCTGTATCCATCTCCTGAATTGACATCACGTACTTCCGGGTTCCTCACAAGCAGAAGTGACCAACCACATGAGGTTTCTTGGCTTCAGAATGTTGGAGGTGCATTCTATTAAATAGGATTGGTCAGTTCCTTGAAGCACAGCCAGAGCTCAGCATCCTGCACAGTAACGCTCAGACACCAGAGAGAGGGGGGGGGGCTGACACCAGAGAGAGGGAGGGAGGGGGGCCTGATGCCAGAGGGGGGGAGGTATCTCTGTCACACACACACACACTCTCTCTCACACACACTCTCTCTCACAGTTAATGTCTTTCTCTCTGTCACTCTCACACACTGTCTCTCACACACTCTATGTCTCACACTGTATCACATTCACTCTCTATCCTGCTTATAATCGAAATAGAAAAATGCCTATATTGTGACCCAAATCGGGAGATAGACATTTATCCCACAAAAACGAATAAAGCGGTATAATCGGAAGCCGAATTTGGACGTTTTCAACTGCACTCCGTCGCGGATGCGGACAAAGTTGATGGGGGCTTGTCGAAGGCGTGGTGAAGCCGGAACTGGGGCGTGGTTATCGGCCGATCAGAGATGGGCGCCTTTCGCCGATAATGGAAAAAAAATATGCGTTTGTAGGGAGAATTTAGGGCACTTTTCCTGGACCCTGTTTTTCCACGAATAAGGCCCCAATAAGTGCCCTAAATGACCAAATGACCACTGGAGGGAATCGGGGATGACCTCCCCTGACTCCCCCAGTGGTCACAAACCCCCTCCCACCACAAAATATGCCGTTTCACAACTTTTTATTTTCACCCTCACATGTCATACCCACCTCCCTGGCAGCAGTATGCAGGTCACTGGAGCAGTTATTAGGGGGTGCAGTGGACTTCAGGCAGGTGGACCCAGGCCAATCCCCCCCCCCCACCTGTTACACTTGTGCTGGTAAATGGGAGCCCTCCAAACCACCCCCCCAACCCACTGTACCCACATGTAGGTGCCCCCCTTCACCCCTTAGGGCTATAGTAATGGTGTAGACTTGTGGGCAGTGGGTTTTGAGGGGGATTTGGGGGGCTCAACACACAAGGGAAGGGTGCTGTGCACCTGGGAGCTCTTTTATCTTTTTTTTTTTGTAGAAGTGCCCCCTAGGGTGCCCGGTTGGTGTCCTGGCATGTGAGGGGGACCAGTGCACTACGAATCCTGGCCCCTCCCACGAATAAATGTCTTGGAGTTATTCGTTTTTGAGATGGGCGCTTTCATTTTCCGTTATCGTTGAAAAACAAAAACGCCAACCTCACAAATTGTCGAATAAAACATGGACGTCTATTTTTTGCGAAAATACAGTTTGGTCCGCCCGTTCACGGACCCGTTCTCGGAGATAAACGCCCATGGAGATAGACGTTTCCGTTCGATTATGCCCCTTCACGTGTCACACAGTCACTCACACACACTCTCTTGGTCTCATACACTCAGTCTCACAGAGAGTCTGTGTCTCACACACACTCTCTCTCTCGCACACACTGTATCTGTGTGAAACACACTCTCTCTCACACTGTGTCTCACATACGCACTTGCACACACTCTCATTCTCACACATACACACTCTCTCTCACAGACACACTCGCACCCAGACTCACTCTCTCTCTCTCTCACACACACATACTCGCACATTCACTCTCTCTCACACACAGTCACACTCACATACACTCTCTCAAACATACACACTCTGAGGAAAACCTTGCTAGCGCCTGTTTCAGAAATGGGCCTTTTTTACTAGTATCACAAATATAAAACACAAACCTAAACATATATAAAGTAGGAGTATTGCAAAGGTTTTAAAGTGACTCTTATTTACAGTTTAAATGTTATACAACTAAAAAAACATTTTAAGAATATCAAATAAAAATGTATCTAGGAATGACATTATGTATATCAAAACCGATTTTTGTACCATAGTGATTTATAAATGACAGGAGTACGTACTCCACATCTGAACTGTAGACAACAGTATAATAATTATTAAAGAATGACAGGAGTACACTAATGGGATATTTGAAAGTGGTTAATCTACCACATGAATGTGATTCGTATCATAGACTGTGATGTTAACACTAATAGACTACTGAAAAGGGTTAATCTACCACAAGAGTGTGGCTGGCTATTGAAAAGAGTTAATCGACCACAAGAGTGTGGTGTTAACATCACAGTCTATGATACGTATTAGTGTTAACATCACAGTCTATGATACGAATCACAATCATGCGGTAGATTAACCACTTTCAAATATCCCATTAGTGTACTCCTGCCATTCTTTAATAATTATTGCACTGATGTATAATGTATAAAGTTCAGATGTATAAAGTTTCTCCATCTATACTTCCTCCCTTGGTGCTCTGATCTCAACCCACGGTTTTCAATATCACCTTTACGCTGATGACTCCCAGATCTACCTCTCCACACCAGAAATATCGGCACAAATCCAGGCCAAGATATCTACCTGCCTGTCTGACATTGCTGCCTGGATGTCTCACCGCCACCTAAAGCTCAATATGTCCAAAACTGAGCAGCTTATCTTCCCACCTAAACCAACCTCTCCCCTTCCCCCACTCTCTATTTCTGTTGACAACACGCTCATTCTTCCTGTCTCATCTGCTCGTAACCTTGGGGTCATCTTCGACTCCTCCCTCTCCTTCTCTGCACATATTCAACAGATTGCTAAAACCTGTCGTTTCTTCCTCTTTAATATCGCCAAAATTCACCCTCTCCTTTCTGAGCACGCTACCAGAACCCTTATCCACACTCTCATCACCTCTCGCTTGGATTACTGCAACTTGCTTCTCACCGGTCTTCCACTCAGCCATCTCTCTCCTCTTCAATCTGTTCAAAATTCTGCTGCACGATTAATATTTCGCCAGAGTCGCTATGCCCATATCAGCCCTCTTCTGAAGTCACTTCACTGGCTCCATATCCATTTCCGTATACAGTTCAAGCTCCTCTTATTAACCTATAAGTGCATTCACTCTGCTGCCCCTCACTACCTCTCCACCCTCATCTCTTCCTACACTCCTTCCCAGGAACTCCGTTCACTAGGCAAATCTCTCCTAATTGTACCCTTCTCCTCCATCGCTAACTCCAGACTCCGTTCCTTTTATCTTTCCACACCTTAGGCCAGGCATTACGTCAAGCTCCATCCCTGGCCGCCTTCAAACCGGGCTAAAGGCCTACCTGTTTGATGCTGCTTTTAATTCCTAACTTGTCACCTGCTCGTAACGTGTCCTATCTGTCTGCCCTACCCTTATTTGTCCTGTCTGTCTGTCCTGATTTAGATTGTAAGTTCTTTTGAGCAGGGACTGTCTTTTCTTCATGTTAAATTGAAGCACTGCGTACGACTGATAGCTATAGAAATGATTTGTAGTAGTAGTAGTAGATGTGGAGTACGTACTCCGGCCATTTATAAATCACCATGGTACAAAAATTGTTTTTGATATACGTGGAGGGGCATTTTCGAACCGGGACATCCATCTCTAAGGGCGCCCATCTCTGAGGATGTCCCCGCGAAGGGTCGGGGCATCGTGTATTATTGAAACAAGATGGGCGTTCATCTTCCGTTTTGATAATATGGTCGGGGACGCCCAAATCTCAACATTTAGGTTGACCTAAGAGATAGTCGACCTAAATGTTGAGATGGTCGACCTTAGAGATGGACGACCTCGGTTTTCGCCGATAATGGAAACCAAGGACGCCCATTTCACAAACGACCAAATCCAAGCTCTTTGGTCGTGGGAGGAGCCAGCATTCATAGTGCACTGGTCCCCCTCACATGCCAAGACACCAACCGGGTACCCTAGGGGGCACTGCAGTGGACTTCACAAATTGTTCCCAGGTGCATAGCTCCCTTACCTTTGGTGCTGAGCCCCCCAACCCCCCCCCCCAAAAAAAACCCACTCCCAACAACTGTACACTACTACCATAGCCCTAAGAGGTGAAGGGGGGGAACCTAGATGTGGGTACAGTGGGTTTCAGGTGGGTTTTGGAGGGCTCACATTTACCACCACAAGTGTAACAGGTAGGGGGGATGGGCCTGGGTCCGCCTGTCTGAAGTGCACTGCAGTACCCACTAAAAACTGTTCCAGGGACCTGTATACTGCTGTGATGGAGCTGGTTATGACATTTGAGCCTGGCATAGAGGCTGGAAAAAATGTTTTTAATTTTTTTTTTAGGATGGGAGGGAGTAAGGGGAGGTCATCCCTGATTCCCTCTGGTGGTCATCTGGTCAGTTTGAGCACCTTTTCGAGGCTTGGTCGTGAAAAAAAATGGCCCAAGTAAAGTCGGCAAAATACTCATCAGGGAAGCCCTTCTTTTTTCCATTATCGACCGAGGACGCCCATCTCTTAACCACGCCCCCATCCCGCCTTCGGTACACTGCCGACATCCCCCCCTCCTGTGAACTTTGGTTGTCCCCACAACGGAAAGCAGTTGAGGAAGCCCAAAATCAGCTTTCGATTATGCCAATTTGGGCGACCCTGAGAGAAGGACGCCCATCTCCCGATTTGTGTCGGAAGATGGGTGTCCTTCTCTTTCGATTATGCCACTGATAATGTCTTTCCTAGATACATTTTTACTCGATATTCTTAAAATGTTTTTTATTTGTATAACATTTAGACTGTAAATAAGAGTCACTTTAAAACCTTGCATATAGAGATATTTATTAAAACATATATATAAAACAATAGTTGTTGCAATACTCCTACTTTATATATGTTTAGGTTTGTGTCTTATATTTGTGATATGTTCTATTTACACTTTTTTTTACATTTTTTAGCATTGTATGGTTTAATTACTTCCCCACGTATATGTTATGTATTTGTTTTTAGGGACTCCTGAGGCAGGCCAGAGTGGCCGAAACACGACTTGTGTCGAGTCCAGGTTTTAATAAACTTTTGCTGTGAACTTTTTTGAGTCCGGAAGTTTTTTGACATCATCCACATTGTCTCCTTTGCTGTGACTTTGTTCTTTGGTTTTACCAGTGCAAAGGTTTGATTTCTTCTGTGTTGGTCAATCCATAAAGAGATAAAAGCTGGCAGAAAGGGGAAGAACATAGGAGTGTCTATTATAATCAATGGGAGGAACTAGTGGCAGCACAGTTACTACTGTGCCCACCAGTGACTTAGTCAAAATGGCTGCCGGGACTTCCCACAGAAACCTCATGAAACTTCCGTTAGAGGTCTCGGCAGCCATTTTGAGATTGGAACCAGCATAGGCAGGAACAACTGGGGATTGCTCCTTCCCATGCTTTTTTCATCCTCAAAATGTCTTCCAGGACCTCCTGCGGCAGTCTTGCGAGGCTGCTGTGGGAATTCATGGCAGCCATTTTGACTGAGGAACTGGCAGGAACATGAGCAACTAGAGATCACTTCTGCCCAGAGGAAGCCACTAGACCACCAGGGCATTTAAAGGTAGGCCCGAGGAGGACCTTCGGGTGGTAGTCAGTCAGGCAGGACTTGCTCTCTCTGGTGGGGAGGCAGTGGTAGCAGGCTAGGAGCTTCCGCTTTCTCTGCTGGGGGGGGGGGGGCACCATTTTCTGCTTCAATTGAAACTGAGTAGCAAATTTCAGCTGCTGATTCGGTTTCAGTCAAAACTGAGAACCTCAGTTTTGGTTGTCCTCTAGATATTGGGGTCTCCGATTAGAGAGGTTGAAGATTGTTCTGGTGTAAGATGAATAGATTCATTTTGTTAACTAGCCTTAACTAGTCACCGTTCTTCCTGACACATAGGTGCTTGTGGACTCCATTTTGGATTTGAAAAGCTGGCCTGCAATTACGTACTGGCACTGTTTTAGTCAACAAAGGGACTTTATTCATATGATATACAACTGCCCTTTGCTGAAGAGAATTAGAGAAGAAGTCTGGGCATATATTCATAAAGTATTCTATATTTTACAGTCACTGTCTTCGAGCCTGGTAATCTTCTGCTCACTTGTACTGCAGATTCCCTGGTAAAAGCATTATTAGATATGTTACTTGCAGTGATTTTCCAATTGATTTTGATAACTTGGAAAAAGGCAGAGTTGTTCAACATGACATTTTGGTGGCATATGGTCTGTTTAATTCATAAATATGATCTTAAATCTGCAGAAAAGACCAATTGATATGTTTGTGCCAAGAAAATGTGGGAACTGTCTGCAGCATATCTGATTGTCCAAGTGGAAAGAAAACATTCCAGGATTCGTAAACAGAATAATTAGTTTTGGTTTATGTATTTGCTTAACATACATTTTATATGATGTCCTTCTCTCACCATTGTTAAGTTTCTTTTTATTTGGATGCTTGGGTGCATAAAGAGAGGGACGACCAGCAGGAAAAAAAGAGATGATAGTTCCCTTGTATAAGTCTATGGTAAGGCCCCATTTAGAATACTGTGTGCAGTTCTGGAGACAGCACCTAGGAAAAGATATAAACAGGATGGAGTCGATCCAGAGGGCAGCTACAAAACTGGTAAGCAGTCTTGAACACAAAACATACACTGGAAGAGAGGAGGGAGAGAGGAGATATGATAGAGATGTTTAAATATCTCAAGGGCATTAATGTACAGGAAGTGAGCCTTTTTCAACTTAAGGAAAACTCTGGAACAATGGGGCAATCTAAGAATGTATTTCATGGAAAAGGTGGTGGAAGTGTGGAATGGCATCCCGGTGGAGGTCGTGGAGACGTGGACTATGTCAGAATTTAAGAAAGTGTGGGACAAGCATGTGGGATCCCTTAGGAAAAGGAAGAGTCAGGGTTTACAGAGGGTAGGCAGACTGGAACGGCCATTTGGCCTTTATCTGCCGTCCTGTTTCTGTGTTTCTATGTTTATTGCTAATTGTTTATAAATAAATAAATAAAAACAATGAACTAAAAAAAAAATAAAATATATTTCCCTCTCTTTAGATATTTTGGTATATATAACTGGATATATATTACATTTTTTTTTAATCGCAATTCAAGGTGAATTATATTCAGGTATGATAGATAGATCTCTGCCATCCTTACAATTCAAATTTGCACCAGAAGCAAGAGTTAAGGGCCGGTGAATAGCTAATGTTAAATTGTGCATGTGGCCTATTTACTTGTGATACTCAATTGAGTAACAAGCCAATCAGTGATGTAATTGGCTGATAACAACCAATTATCATAACTAATTGGCAATAATTGGAATTTACACATGCTTCTTTTTAGGTGTATTCTAAAAAGAGGCATGTGTAAATTCTAATACACATAGCTGAAAAGGGGGCATGGCAATGGGAGGAGTGTGGGTGCATTGGGGACGTTACTCAGATTTACACGTGTTGTTATATAATTTGGGGGAATGCACCTATGTTTAGGTGTGGGTATTTACACCAGGTTTTCAGTGGCATAAATGGCAGCATTTAAACATAGGCACATTCCCCGGTCCTATGTGCTATTCTATATACCACGTCTAACTGTAGGTACATTATATAGAATAGCATTAGACATGTTAATCAGACGTGCCTACATTTTAGACACCATTTACAGAATCTGGCCCTAAGTGACTTGCCCAAGGTCATAAGAAGCAACAGCAGGATTTAAATTTTGGTTATCAGCCCACTGTTCTAACCACTAGGCTATACCTCCACACACAAGATTAAGCACATTTAGTTTAGCTTAGTTTATGTTATTGAGGTTTGATATACCACCTTTCATATAATAAAAGCTGTTTATATGTACACAGAGTGAGAGATGTAGCATTCTGTTTAAAAATGGATCTAGATTGTCCTGGGTTGTCTTGCTTTGTTACCCACCTTGAACTGCAAGGTATTGGCAGGATATAAACCTGTATGGTATGGTATGGTATGGTATGGTATAGACTGCAGTATAATGGATATATACAATCCGGTCAATATTCAAAGCACTTTAACCAGGCAGGAGAGCACTGAATATAAGTGGTTAGGCAATCACAAGTGATTTTACCAGGCAGGAAGTTCTCATGCCCGGTTAATCCTGCCCGATTAAATCACTTATGCCTCATATTCAGTTGTACTTAACTTGACAGTGCCACTGAATATCAGCATTAACCACCCCTGCACTATCCGGTTAGGGTGGAGCTCGGGCAGATCCTGGGTGGAGCCAGTACTTAACCGGTTAGCAGTAATATGCAGATCGCAAACCACTTAACTAAGCAGCTAAAGTTAGGACACCAAAAATGCTGTCCTAACTTTAGCTGCCAAGTTAACTGGGCACTGGTCTGAACATTGGCCAGTGCCCGATTAACTGCCGGGTAACAGCATCAGTGTTTCTGGTGTCTCCCTCCCTCCCCCAAGGTCTGGATCCCCCTCCTCCCATAACAAGAAGGCCCTGACCGAGACCTCCAACCCAATAGGCCCTCATGGCCTACCTTGTATATCTCTGGTGGTCTAGAAGGTCATAAGGGCAGGAACAATGCTCACTAGCTCACCACAGCTTCAGTCACAAAATGGCTACTGTGACCCCTAGCTAGTACCTCAAAGCTGTCGCTAGATGTCACGGTGACCATTTTATGACCAAAGCTTTAATCTCTCTCTCTCTCTCTCACACACACACACACACACACACATATGTGTCCAGATGGACTAAAAGGCTAGAGCTGGTTTCTCTCATTATGTGAGTAGGTATGTTGGACATAGGCACATAAAAGAAAAAGGGGATATTTTCCTAAAAATTAAAAATCCTGGAGGACATATCCAAAGATGTCCAAAAAGAAGACATGTTCTTTTAAAAGAGGACATATGGAGGGGCATAATTGAACAAAAACGTCTATCTCCATGGGCGTTTATCTCCGAGAATGGGTCCGTGAAGGGGCGGACCGAACCGTATTTTCGAAAAAAATAGACATCCATGTTTTATTCGACAATTTGTGAGCTGAGCGTTTTTGTTTTTCAGTGATAATGGAAAATGAAAGCGCCCAGCTCAAAAACGAATAAATCCAAGGCATTTGTTCGTGGGAGGGGCCAGGAGTCGTAGTGCAGTAGTCCCCCTCACATGCCAGGACACCAACCGGGCACCCTAGGGGGCACTTTTACAAAAACAAAAAAAAAGGTAAAAGAGCTCCCAGGTGCATAGCACCCTTCCCTTGTGTGTTGAGCCCCCAAATCCCCCTCAAAACCCACCGCCCACAAGTCTACACCATTACTATAGCCCTAAGGGGTGAAGGGGGGCACCTACATGTGGGTACAGTGGGTTTGGGGGGGTTGGACGACTAAGCATTAAGCAGCACAATTGTAACAGGTAGGGGGGATGGGCCTGGGTCCACCTGCCTGAAGTCCACTGCACCCCCTAATAATTGCTCCAGTGACCTGCATACTGCTGCCAGGGAGGTGGGTATGATATTTGAGGGTGAAAATAAAAAGTTGTGAAATGGCATATTTTGTGGTGGGAGGGGGTTTGTGACCACTGGGGGAGTCAGGGGAGGTCATCCCCGATTCCCTCCAGTGGTCATCTGGTCATTTAGGGCACTTATTGGGGCCTTATTCATGGAAAAACAGGGTCCAGGAAAAGTGCCCTAAATTCTCGCTAAAAATGCATATTTTTCTTCCATTATCGGCGAAAGGCGCCCATCTCTGATCGCCCGATAACCACGCCCCAGTTCCACCTTCACCACGCCTTCGACACGCCCCCATCAACTTTGTCCGCATCCGCGACGGAGTGCAGTTGAAAACGTCCAAATTCGGCTTTTGATTATACCACTTTATTCGTTTTTGTGAGATAAACGTCTATCTCCCGATTTGGGTCGCAATATAGGCGTTTTTCTTTTTCAATTATAAGCTGAATGGTAACCCTACTTTGAAGGGATGGGGGAGGCTCAGTCAGGGTCTTCCTTTGTTGGAGGTAGCAGGAAGATGGGGTGAGAGTACCTCTTTCCCTGATGCAGGTCCCGGCCAATATTTAGCTGGAACCTGTATAACTGTATTATGGAGTCCTGACTGAATATTAGCCAAATTCATATGAGACCCACTGGCTAGCACATGCCGTCATGGCCCCAGATGGTGAATACCAGTGTCTAGATATGGCTCAACATTAAATATCCAAGCCTAAGAAAACACTGACTGCTGCCAGCTAAAAATTGACCAAAATATTTTTAGATACTTTTAAAAGCCAGAAAGAAGCATCATGTAAAAGGAATTCATGCCTTTTCATTTCTAAAATATGTAGTAAGAAATATCTAATACAAAGCACAGAACTGCCATGACCTCATTTAATCATACCTCTGGGCTTTTGGCTGAGAATTTCCTCCTATGTTTTTATTTACTGTTAACATCAGTAGCTTTTCAGAATCATGATCTATCTTCCAATCTTACTACAAACAAAGGAAACATACTGGAATGACAATAAAGCCTGTTTTTCAATTCATCTTGTCAGTCTCCTATGTAAAAAGTGGTACATCACAAAATAGAAAAGGAATTGTATAAGGCAATGGCTATACTACTTTCCCAAGAGAGAGACTACTTTCAGTTCTGAGCTTGCAAAAGAAAAATAGCCCAGAGACTGTGAGAAACAACCACCACCACATTGAGTTTCCTTTAGAACATGTATTAAAGTAGAGCTGTGATTGTTTCTCAACAGCCAGGTGCATTTTTCATCCAGCTCATATAATAATGCATTATGGTACAAGTACAGTGCTAATTCTTCTGTAATTCAAAAAGCAAACCAAAAATACAATAAATTGCAACACAGTCTATTTTCCTTCACTATAAAAGCACATAATTTACATGATACTGATTGTTTCTGGTGAACAATCAGGCATGCCTTCCTTTTCTTTTAGTTTTTTTTTCTTTTCTTATTGCCCTATATATCCCATCAGCTAAAAATATAATGAAAAAAATTACAGTTAATGAGAAATCTCTCCCACTGCATACAATTCCATAAGATATTGAATTACACCCAGAACCTGACTGGGGAGGGCAATTGGTTCATGAATTTTGTCTGGGAAACAAAGGAATTATCTAGGTAAATTCCTGAGGAGGGGAGAATTTACCTCCCCTAAGCAACTAAAATTGCACACGAATGATGCATATACTGGCGTAAAAATATGGTTTCAGGGGCAAGGTGAAAACTAAAAAGGAAAAGTGGTGAAAAGTCTGTAGGTGCTGTTATATCCATGACATTTATCAGCTTAAGTTTTCAAAGAAAATTGAGCAACCATATTGGACCTATACTGGCCTGATTCAAAAGCTGTCAGGAATACTTCCATACTGGGTTGTTATAATCAGTGAAACATTTCTATGAAAGACAGTTCACAAGGAAAATGTGTTTGGAGGAAACAGACAAATGAAATTCCACATGACGTGGAGTCTTATTTTAGAAAGGATATGATGAGGGAAATTCAGCGATACAGGTCTAAATGTGCACAGTTCTCCCTGTATTTTTTGAAGCCTTTGACAAATTCAGATGGTCTTGTAAAATAAGGGTAAGGATACAGGACTGCAGGTCCATGTCTCCCCACGTTTGGAAGGTACGACAATTTTAGAAATCTAAACGTGAAGAAAATGTGCTTCTAGACTGCACCTGGCATCCAGTTCCCTAGTATCATCATGATCCCTCCAACCAGCATCATCAAGACCCCATACTGGGAACAAACATCTCCCTGGCACCATCAGAATGCCCCCACTGGCACCATCAAGATGATCTATTCCTATCCCCATCCCCAATCCCCTACTCCAGCTCTTACCAAGGTCCAAAAAAGTCTCTGGTATATAATAGCAGCAGGAATGATGACCAATCACTTCTGCTCCTCTGTGTCCTGGGGTCAAAATGACAGCCATGTCCCCTAGTGGTAATCTCATGGTGTACCCATAGTGGTCAGACCTACAAATAAGGGCAAATACGGGGTCTAGAGACAAATGTTTTTGCCCATGGGTAGTTTTGTAAAATTGTTACATGGGGATACATACAGACATAGAAATCAATATTGAGACAGCGAGAGGGAGCCTGGCTAACTCGCAAGGGTTGGCAGCAAACCGTAAATTCAATGCTGGGGCTGTATCCGGAGATTGGCATTGAATTTCTAGGTTTTTTGGCTGCTGAAAACATAGTCGATTAAGCCGGTAAGTTATAGCAGCCAGCTATTTACGCAGATCTATCTGGCTGTTAAACTTAGCTGGTCAGCCAAAAAATATTGGTGCTAAAAGCAATGCCACAAGCCATAGCCAGTGACCGAGCTAGCCACTAAGTGGTAATATTCAGCCAAGATAGCTGGCTATCTCCCGCTGAATATTAGTGCTTAGCCAGCTTAAGGCTATTTAACCAGCCAGGAGCCATTCCTGGCCAGTTAAATGTAACCAGCCAGTGCCAATCCTGGCTGTTTAAATGCTTTTGAATATTGTGGGGGGGGGGGAGGTTGCTCTGTGCATTTTTCTTTGGGACCATTTTGGAAAAGTGCAAAAGAAAAACATCAAAAAATAGCCATTGGGATGTCTGGGGGCCATCATTCTTAGTAGACTGGACACACAGACATCCCAGCAGAGCAGTGGGGCACCCTAGGGTGCACTGAAGTGGACTTCACATAAAATGTCCCAGGTACACATCTCACCACCCTCTTACATTGTATGGTGAGTCTTCCAGGAGCAAAAAACTACCTACTGTACCTCACTGTACGCCACTACAATAGCTCTCAAGCTTGAAGGTGTCACCTATATGTAGGCACTTAGAGTTTTTTTGGAGGGCTCACACATTCCACCACAAGTGTATCAATTAGAGTGGTATATGGGCCTAGATCCCCTTCTATACAGTGCACTGCATTGATCACTAGGCTACTCCTGGAACCTGCTTACTGCTCTAATAGGAATGACCATCATACCCAAAGCTATCACAGAAGCTAGTATGTACTGCCTTTGTCACACCTTAGGGAGCTGGGAGGGGTCAGTGACCACTGGGGGAGTAAGGGGGGGTTATTCCATAACCCTTCAGTAGTCATTTGGTTATTTAGAGCACCTTTTGGTCACTTAGTTGTGATTGAAACGGATCTAACCAAAAATGTCTTAATTTTGGCCCTAGACATTTTAATTTTGTTCCATTATTGCAGAAAACATTTGTCCTTTTGTGCCTCCCATGTCCTGCCCAAAACATGCCCCCAACACCCCCCCCCCCTTGAAATTTGGATGAAATGTGGAGCAAAACATCTATGGTACCCTGAGTGGGGGTTGAAGGTGGACCTGTGAAATAACACAGCCGAACAAAGGTATATAAACAAAAATAAGTGGTTTATTAACTGAATCCTGAGGCCTGTTATGTCACAGGGCCAGGAACACAAGGTGAAATGCCTCTGCAGTTCAGTAAATACAGAATGAATATGATCTAAAATTTATACTGAAGTGAATCTGATGCAAACGCATGAATCTGCAGAACACAGAATTATTTAAAGAACTCTATGATAAAGTTATTCAAAGGCACAGGTTCAGGAAAGCCTATAAGGAAATCTCAATGTGCTTGAATATCCCTTGAAACAATGTCAGATTTATCATTCTAAAGTGGAAACTGCTTGGGACTACTAACATACTACTTAGATCAAGCTATCACTCCAAATTCAGTAGCCGTAGATGAGGGAAACTGGTAAGGCATACCGCTATAAGGCCTAAAGTTACTTCAATGGAACAACATGGGTCATTAGCTGAAACAGGGGGAAACTGTTGACTGTTCAAAAATAATCTACAAACATTTCCTTTATGGGAAGTGAAACAAGGAAACTATCTCTGTTATCTAGATAACCTTTTCACTTAATAGAGGAAAGGACTTCAGAAACTCAACAACCGCTGATCCAACTTATAATTGGACCGCTGATTGCTTTACTCTGCTCTACGTGGCCAATTATTCAACCCACGTAGGCGAGAATCCTCATCAGTCTCAATCCTCTTTACTAGCACTAGCAGTATAAATTTTTCTACACTTTTTTAAAAGATTTTTTTATATATACACTAGTAAAAAAGCCCCGTTTCTGATGCAAATTAAACGGGGGCTAGCAATGTTTTATTCTGTGTGCATGTGGGAGTGTGTGTGTCCGTGCCCTCTGGCCTCTCTCCCCTCCCCCCTCTGAGTCCTTCACTGTTACAGAGCCAGCGATTTGATTTCGTGCTCTGCTGTTTTCCTTCACTGACTGTGTTACAGAGAGGGCGGGGCAGACACTCATAGGGAAACCGGATATCTCGCCCCCTTCACACTTCCGGCTGGAGGCTTCATAGAACGTTGGTTTTGCCTTTTATATAGAGAGATGCTGTGCAATATCGCAAAACAAATACTTAGCTGTGGCTGTGATGGAATGATAGCGAATGCCCGCACCCAACAGCGAGCCCCTGTTTCGCTCAATGCTTCTAAGGGGCCGGACTTTTACATCTTTTCACAGCACCTTCCACAAGCCATCAGCCAGCGCAATCAGTAAAGAGGATTGAGACTGATGAGGATTCTCGCCAACGTGGGTCAAATAATTGGCCACGTAGAGCAGAGTAAAGCAATCAGCGGTCCAATTATAAGTTGGATCAGCGGTTGTTGAGTTTCTGAAGTCCTTTCCTCTATTAAGTGAAAAGGTTATCTAGATAACAGAGATAGTTTGCTTGTTTTATTTAAAGATTTGTATGTTCAAACGTAGACAAGCACCAAGAGTATACTTTATGGTAAGTGGCAAGAAGAGATCCATGGTAGCCCCCCACCCCCCATAATATGCCACATAGGGTTTACAAAGGAACACAAAAACACTTAGAATCCACCACACAATATGGGGGGGGGGGGGGGGAGAATCAACGATTGTAGTCTCAATACCATCCAACAAGAACATAATTTTCACTATTATTCAGCATATTCACATACTAGAAGAAGGAGGAAAAAGCCTCAAAGAGCTTCACACAAACAGACGTCTATAGATCTATATATATAAATGAGTCTTTTACAAAATATGGAAAATACTTAGCTCAAAAAGAAGCTCATAATCTTTGTTACATTTAAAAGCTGATTTGTAATAAAAAATTAAAAAGAAAATTGCACTATAATAGTGAAAATCATTTTCTTGTTAAATCATCAAACAAAACCTGTTTTTTGTTCTGCTGAACATAACTAACGTCATAAGGGTTTGTTGGCATCATACTACAAGAGAAAATAATGGCGAAATAGGTAGCCTGTTTCTGGCAACAAAATACATTTTCGTGGCTAGTGAACGTATTTCTGCAAAGTTTAACCGTATATACTCTCGACAACACTGCTAAAGTATCGTTCAAAGGCTTTATCAGAAACTACAGCTAAGGATTATTGATTTAGACATATTTATTCCAAGTTGCTTTTTTGGAGATATAATCTGTAGTTTAACTGTTCTGGATAATAACTTGGGCACCCTGAATTACCAGGTTTTTCCCTTATACACTTCCATTCACAATTTTGCTAAAAGTATTTTTTCAAAAGTACATACAAAGAAGTTGGAAATAATTTAAAGAAGTTAATTTATGCATTTGTCACAAGTAGGCTTGATTACTGTAATTCCCTCTTGATAGGATTGAGTAAATCAAGCCTCCAACACTTGCAACTGGTGCAAAATACAGCTGCTCTTTTAATAACTGGGTCTAAAAGATCGGATCATATTACTCCTGTGCTTTTTTATTTGAATTCGCTGCCTATTGTAGCACATAGTTTCAAGTTGTTGTGTTTGGTTTATAAATCATTTCATTTCTAATATCCAGTCTACCTTTGCAGTAAGCTACAGAAATATATTCCTCAGCGGGAACTTTGCTGCAGTGGCGTATCAAGGGGGGCAGTGGGGGCGGTCTGCCCCGGGTGTACGCCGCTGGGGGGGGGGGTGCCGCGCGCCTGTCGGCTCTTCGTTTTCATGCTCCCTTTGCCCCGGAACAGGAAGTAACCTGTTCCAGGGCAGAGGGAGCATGAAAACGAAGAGCTGGTAGGTGCGCGGCACCCCCCCCCCCAGCGGCGTGCACCCGGGGGGGGTCTTTCACGGGGGGGGGGGTGTCGTGCTGTTCCGGGGGTAGGGTGCATCGGCGATCTGCCCCAGGTGTCAGCCCCCCCCCAGGAACGCCACTGCTTCGCTGTTCACAGAAAAGTTGTTTTGCAATTTCCCAATCTTGATATTATGAAACTTTCACTCACTAAGAAGCATGCATTTTCTTACGCTGGTCCTTCTCTTTGGAACTCTTTGCCTGAGGAATCTCAGTATGCTTCTTCATATTCTGGGTTTTGTAAGCTCTTAAAGTCTTGGATGTTTCATCAATATTATGCCTGATTTATTGCAAATACTGTTTGCCTGGTATTGTTAATTTTAAAAATTTGTACTGTAATTGTTATTTTATTTTATGTGATTGTATTTGTAAACAAATTTGGCACTAAGGTATAAGGCAATATATAAAATGAATAAATCCATCCAATGCAAATCAGAAGGTCACAGTTTTATTGCCATATTGAAGACAAGTGAGGACACTCAAACAGACAAAAACCCTGCAAACCTCCATTGCCTGGCAAACATTTCTGTTTTGTACCAGCAAGATGATTACTTCCAGGCCGTCCCAGCCTACAGGCATAGTTCTAGCATACATTATTCTTATTTAAACCCTCTTGACATCACACCCGACTTGCTTGTTTTCACTGTTTGCTGAGACTACCCAATCATGCCAACAGCTCTTCAGCATCTCCAAGAACTGACTGCTTCACTAGCTGTGCAAGTCATACATATGTTGTCCTGAATAAAGAAGAGCTCCTGCATTTTACTTTTCCCCATCCCCCACTTCTCAAAGCTGTGAGCAAAATAAAACACAAAGCAAGTCTAATAAACAGGGATACCAGGAGTTCTCTGCCAATGCAGGTCCGGAATAGGTAAATGGAAATCATATTTCTACACACTTTATTTACTTGAGTGCCAACATCCCTTTGCCCAAGACTACTGATCTGCAGTAGAAACTATCAAACCACAAAGTTGCAACCATACATAGGGGTAGTTCTATAAATTGATGCTTCATAGTAGGTGTCACAAAGGAGTTCACTTAGAGGGGCATAATCGAACAGCACCAGCCAAATTGATGGCCGGCCATCTTCGGGGCTGGCGCCGTAAGCGGGCGGAACCAAGCGTATTTTCGAAATACGCTTGACGCCGTCCAAATCGCTCGCCGGGTCTAGAGAAGGATCGCTGGGTTTATATGAGATGGCTGGCTTCGTTTTTCAGCCATAATGGAAACCGGGCCCGGCCATCTCAAACCCAGCAAAATGCAAGGCATTTGGCCATGGGAGGAGCCAGCATTTGTAGTGCACTGGCCCTCCTCACATGCCAGGACACCAACCGGGCACCCTAGGGGGCACTTAAAAAGATTAAAAACAAAAACAAAAATAGCTTCCAGGTGCATAGCATCCTTACCTTGTGTGCTGAGCCCACCAAATCCCCCCCAAAACCCACTCGCCACAACTCTACACCATTACCATAGCCCTAAGGGGTGAAGGGGGGCAACTACATGTGGGTACAGTGGGTTTTGGGGGGGTTTGGAGGGCTCTACATTAACCACCACAAGTGGAACAGGTAGGGGGGATGGGCCTGGGTCCACCTGCCTGAAGTGCACTGCACCCACTAAAAACTGCTCCAGGGACCTGCATACTGCTGTCAAGGAGCTGGGTATGACATTTCAGGCTGGCATACAGGCTGGCAAAAAAAGTTTTAGTTTTTTTTTTTTGGTGGGAGGTGGTTGGTGACCACTGGGGGAGTAAGGGGAGGTGATCCCCGCTTTCCTCCGGTGGTCATCTGGTCAGTTGGGGCACTTTTTCCAAACTTGGTCCTAAAAATAAATGGACCAAGTCCGGCCGGCGAAATGCTTGTTCGAGCTGGCCTCTTTTTTTTCATTATAAGGTGAAGCCAGCCATCTTGTACCCACGTCCCCGCCCCACCCCTCGCCCCGTCTTCACTACCCTACCAACACGCCCCCTTGAAGGTTGGCCAGCGTCGCGACAAAACAGCAGTTGAAGCCAGCCAAAATCAGCTTTCGATAATTCCGATTTGGCCGGGATCAGGTGATTGCCGGCGATCTCCCGATTTGTGTCGGAAGATCGCCGGCAATCCCTTTCAAAAATAAGCCTGTTAGTGCCAGTTCTATGATGACTTAGAGGCATACCTAAATGATTATAGAATACTAACACAAAGCCACTTTGGTGTGCCCAAAATTAAGTGCATCAAATTCAATCAATGTTTTTTTTTGTAAGCTACAGATTTTATATTCTATCCAAGGCCTTTTTTCAACCCTTCAGGTCCTGATTCACTCTCTTGTAATCAGTCAGTTTAACTATTGTAATGTTTTGTATAATGGGCTGCATCAAACAGATTACTGACGCTTACAGATAGTCCAAAATTTTACCATCAAGTTGCTGATGGGTTTCAAGAGATTTGAACATGTGACTCCATTGCTGTGCAAGGAGCATTGACTCCCTATTAGCTCTCGGATAACCTTTAAGATCCTCTATTTGGTTTATAAGGTTTTAACTACAGGTAAACCACAATATCTCCAGAATTTCTTGGTTGTCTATTCCCATACTCGGGCGCTTCGGTAGTCCTCCCAAAACCTTTTGGTGGTCCCTTCTGTACCAGAGAAAGCTCTATAATCTTTTATAAATAGACTATTTTCTGTTTCAGGCCCTCGGCTTTGAAACGTTTTACCTGATCATATTTGGCAGGAGCCAGCCTCCTCCATTTTAAAAAGGCAATTAAAGGCTTTCCTATTTTCATCTTCTTTTGGTTCTTTAATTTTGGTGCTATTCTTCCATGTCCCCTTCTCTAGGATTGTCTTCTTGGAAATCCTTGGGACCTGCTGTATATGTATTTGTATCTGTTTATGTATTTAGATATATTTTACTTGAATATTTGTGGTGATTTGTTGTTTATTCTCTTTCCCTAACCTATTATTTATGATGCTCTTTTCTGCTTTTATTGTTTTAGTATTGTAAACTGCCTAGAATGTTAACTGAGCGGTATAATAAATTCTAATAAACTTGGAAACTTGGTATAAGTTGGTGCACCACCTGAGTCCGCCAATCAACATGTACAACTGATAGTATACTATTGCATGTCACTTGGCATCATACTCATGACATGCCCATGCTTTACCCATGGTAATGCCCCTTTGCAGTTGTGCACTATGCAAATTAGGCACACTCTGGATAATATTCAGCTGGTGCCAGGCAGCACCCTCTCTGCTCGATTCTGGAGCTAAACCTGGCCATCTCTGGTGACCATCATTGAATATCTAGGGGATTTTTTGTGGCTGGCTTAAACTTAACTGGCTATGTAATATTCAGTGCTGGTCGGTTAAGTTTATAGAGGCTTATTTTCAAAGCACATAGATTTACAAAATTACATAAGTTACTATGGAATTTAGTAAGTTTATGAGCTTTGAAAATAAGCACCGTGGAGGGGCATAATCGAACGGTGCCGGCCATCTTCGGGGCTGGTTCCGCAAAGGGGCGGTGCTAACTGTATTATCGAAAAAGATGGCTGGCCATCTTTTCTTTCGATAATACGGTTGGGGCCGGCTAAATCTCAACATTTAGGTCAAATGTTGAGATTGCCGGGTTTAGAGATGGCCAGCTTCAAAAACAGTGGAAAAAAATTGAAGTGCTTGTTAAGGACAGCATTTTTTAGTATTATCAGTGGGATTTGAACCAGCCACCTCTAGGATTACAAAACCAGTGCTCTAACCACTTGGCCACTTGGCTGTCCCTCCCATTTGATGATGCCTCTTCAGGTCTCTCTCAGCCAATCATAGACAGAGGTCTCTCTCAGTCACTCACAGACAGCTAAATGTGCTATGATTGGCTGAGAGAGATCCCTGTCTGTGATTGGCTGAAAGAGATCTGAAGGGGCATAATCAAAAGGGAGGGATAGCCAAGCAAGTGGAGCTGTGACCAAGTGGTTAGAGTACCAGTCTTATAATCCAGAGGTGGCTTGTTCAAATCCCATTGGTACTACTGAAAAAGCCAAGCAAAAATACTTTTGATTTAGGACTTCAGAGCACTTCAATTTTTTTTGGGTGGGAGGGGATTGGTGACCACTGGGGGAATAAGTGGAGGTCATCTCCAATTCCTTCCAGTGGTCATTTGGTCAGTTGGGGCTCCTTTTTGAAGCTTGGTCGTGAAAAAAAAAGGGACCAAGTAAAGCCGACGAAATTCTCGTCAAGCCTGGCTTTTTTTTCCATTATCGGGCGAAGCCGGCCATCTCGTGAGCATGTCCCTGTCCCGCCCCAGTCCCGCATTCACTACCCTACCTACACGCCCCCTTGAAATTTTGCCAGCTCTGCAACGGAAAGCAGTTGAAGCCGGCCAAAATCAACTTTCGATTATACCGATTTGGCCGATTTTAGGAGATCGCCGGCGATCTCCTGATTTGTATCGGAAGATCGCCAGCGATGTCTTTTGAAAATAAGCCTCATAGTGACTAAAGATAGGCCTGCTATTTAGGCAGTCCAATTTGGCTACCAAACTTAGGGCTTCAAATAAAAAGCTATACTAGCAATTCCTGCAAGGCAAATGAGAGTAAGCCCATAGGAATTGAATGGGCCTCCTCTCATTTACCTCAGAATCACTAGCACAACTTTGTAAAAGAGGTCTTTAGTTGGCGATGTGCTGAATATTTGCAGCTAGCCGGCTATATCATGCGATGTAGCTGATTAATCGCTATGCACTGACTTAGAATATTCAGTGGGAGATAGCCAGCTATCCCCAGCTGAATATTTGCAGATAACCAGTTAAGTGCTATTTAACCAGCCAGGAGCCATTCCTGGCCAATTAAGTAGCGCTGAATATTAGCGGACTGTGTATAGAATAGCACATAGCACTTACATGCATAACTGACAATTATTGGTGCTAATATTCTACAAATTTGGGGGTCTTTTTATTAAGGCTCGTAGGTGCCTATGCACATGCAGTGTGCATCAATTTGGAACTACAGCCCAGCTACCGCGTTCCCCGGGCAGCAATTCCATTTTTATGTGCATCCAATACGTGCGGCAGAAAATATTTTTTTATTTTCTACTGTTTGGCGCTAACCAAGTGGTAATCAGCAGTGTATGCATGCTCATGATTACTGCCTGGTTAACCCATGAGTCCTTACTGCTAAGCCAATGGGTGGCGGAAAGGTCTGAGGCCCAAAATGGATGTGTGCCAATTTTTATTTTGCCGCACATCCATTTTTGGACAAAAAAAGGTCTTTTTTGCAGGTGGAAGAACGATGTTGGAGGAAGAGGTGATCAATCAAGAATCAGATCAAACCTGTAATCATTCTATACACTGCCACTTAAATATAGGGGCCAGTAGTGCACCAAGTGGTCCTTTTACCAAGGTGCACTGAAAAATGTACGTGTATTAAATGCGCGCAGGTCCATTTTTCAGTGCACCTTGGTAAAAGGACCCCTTGGTGCACTACTGGCCCCTATATTGAAGTGGCAGTTTATAGAATGATTACAGATTTGATCTGATTCTTGATTGATCACCTCTTCCTCCAACATGTGGCAATGTCAGGGTCTGTTGTCAAGCTATCCAATATAAATATGGACTTGTGCTGGCTGTCTTTGCAGTAGCAGAATTCAAATCCCATCAGGATATTATGAAAGTGATCCAATTGTTTCACTCAAAATGTTCATTCAGGGCTCCTCTTTTAACGTCTCATTGAACAGCAAAAGAAACAAAGAATTAAAGGCAAACTGCACAAAGATAAAAGTACAAAAAAGTATAAAAAAATAGTAATTGTCCAACAACTTGAGAATGTTATAACAACTTACCTAGGTTGGAAAGGCAAATGGGAGCCTATTTTGGGCTTATTCTATAAAAACATGTGGAGGGGCATTTTTGATATGATATCTAAGTCCGACTTTGGACATTTTGCACAAAATGTCCAAAATCCAAATAGGAAAGAAAGTCATTTTCAAAAAAAAGAAAAACTTCTATCTTTTATTTTGAAAATACTGTTTTGAACAAGGTTTTGTGCTTTGGACCAGTAGCATAGCAAGGGCAGGGCGGTGGGAGTGGTCCGCCCCGGGTGTCGGCGGGTGGGGGGTGCTCCGTCGAGAGCCGACAGCTCTCGTCTCCTGCCGCTACCCTGCTTTTTTTAAAATCCATTGCAGCGACGCAGGCAGCGCTTCCCGTCTGCACTGTGAAGGAGAAAATCACGTCGCTGGCGTCGGGCCTTCCCTCGTTTTGTCCCGCCCTCTTCTGAGGTAACTTCCTATTTCCTCGAGGGCGGGACACAATGAGGGAAGGCCCGACGCCAGAGACGCAATTTTCCCCTTCACATGGCAGATGGGAAGCGCTGCCTGCGTCGCTGCAATGGATTAAAAAAAAAAAGCAGGTTAGCGGCAGGAGATGAGAGCTGTCGGCTCTCAACAGAGGGGGCACAGGACGGGACCGGCTCGGGGGAGGGGGAAGCTCAGAGGGGAGAAGGGGATTGGGGAAGGTGGGAGAGCCTAGAGGGGTGCTCAGGGGAGAAGGGGATTGGGGAGGGTAAGTGAGCCTAGAGGGGTGCTCAGGGGAGAAGGGAATTGGGGAGGGTGGGAGAGCCTAGAGGGGTGCTCAGGGGAGAAGGGGATTGGGGAGGGTGAGTGAGCCTAGAGGGGTGCTCAGGGGAGAAGGGAATTGGGGAGGGTGGGAGAGCCTAGAGGGGTGCTCAGGGGAGAAGGGGATTGGGGAGGGTGGGGGAGCTTAGATGGGTCACAGGGTGCTCAGAGGGGAGAAGGGGATTCGGGAGGGTGGGGGAGTTTAGAGGGGTGCTCAGGGGAGAAGGGGATTGGGGAGGGTGGCGGAGCTTAGAGGGGAGAAGGGGACTGGGGAGGGGAGTGCTCAGAGGGGAGAAGGGGTCTGAAGCTGTAACTGGGGTCTGACAAGGGGGCAGGAGGGAAAATGGATCCATGCCTGTGGCAGGTGGGAGAATGGGTCTGGGGCTGAAAAAGGGGGATGCAAGGCATATAGTGGATGAAGGGGGCTGAAAAGAGCAGGCAGAGAGAGAGGGGACAGACCCTGGATGGAAGTGGGGAGTGTGAGGGAGGGTAGACCCTGGATGGATGGGAGAGGGAGGGCAGACAGATTGAAGGGGCAGAGAGAAAGGGCAGATGGTGGCTGGAAGGGGGAGAGAGAAAGAGGGCAGACTGGGGCAAATGGTGGATGGAAGGGGCAGAAATAGAGGGCAGACAGTGGATGGAAGGGACATTAGAGAGGGAAAACACTGGATGGCAGAGAGCGAAGACAGATGCTGGATGGAAGGAAGACAGTGAAAAGAAGATGAAGAAAGCAGAAACCAGAGACAACAAACTGTAAATAAAATATATATTTTTATTTTTTTGCTTTAGGATATAGTATTGTAGCTGTGTTAAATGTTTATAAATAGAACATGTAAATAAGGTAATCTTTTTATTGGACTAATTTTAATACATTTCGACTTAACTTTCAGAGAAGAAAACCCCCTTCCTCAGGTCAGGATAGGATACTGTAACAGTACTATACTGTATTGACCTGAGGAAGGAGATTTTGGCCTCTGGAAGCCAAATGTATTAGTCCAATAAAATGGTATTATTTTATTTTCTGTATTTGTTTTATTTCTATTTGTTAATTTGTAAAGTGGTGATTGGTATTTGTTAGTTTTTTTTCAAATTTACATCTGCTGTCTTTATATTTTGCACAGTACTAGGGGACATTTTCTGTTTCTGTGGTGTTGCATTGTATGCAGAGTCTGGCATCTTGGGGGTTCAGTTTAATTTTTGTCTAAATAGAAAGTTTATGATTACTTATTCTATAGTGGATTAGGATGTATCTGTGTTTGTGAAAAAGACATGGCTTTCGGTTGGCATTGACTGTGCAGGATTGATGATCTGTACTAATCTGTCTGTTTTCGTTTTACAGTAGGTGAATTGATGTTCTAGTGCTCACTGTAGTGTTTAAGATGCTTTCCTTTACCTTGTGTAACTCGTACAAATTACTGTTTATGGTATGGTAGAATTGCTCTATAGGTCCTGAGTGTTTTGTATTCTCGGTATGCCTAGTACTGGATTTGGGGGGGGGGGGGGTTAAATAAATGACCGGCCCCGGGTGTCAACTACCCTAGCTATGCCACTGCTTTGGACATTTTAGTTTTTTGTCCATTTTGAAAAAAAAAACGAATAAGTGTAAAATATAGAGATTAATGCCATTGGGATGTAGGAGGAGCCAGCATTTTTAGTAGACTGGTTCCCCAGGTATCCCAGGAAAGAAATGGGGCACCCTAGAGTGCACTTCATGAAAATGCTCCCAGGTGCACATTTCACATTTGTTCCCTTATTGTGTCCCCTGAGCCCTCCAATACCCACCCAAAACACAACCTCCCCCACTGTACACCATAACAGTAGTCTTTATGGTTGAAGGGTGCACCCATATTTGGGTACAGTAGAGTTTTGGTAACTTTGGGAGGGCTCACAGTTTTCACCACAAGTGTGACAGGTAGAGGGAGATAGGGACCTGGGTCCCCAACTGTGCACTCACCGACCACTGCTCTAATAGACCTGACTTTAACATCTGAGGTTGTCATAGAGGCTGTTAACCCACTGGGGGGTTATGGGATGTCATCCCTAGATCAAAATATCTTAGTTTTAGTCCTGGACGTTTTTGTTTTGTTCCATTATGGCTGTAAAACGGTCAAGTGTTAGGCACACCCTAATCCCACCTTTGAAATGCCACCGATACATCCCCTTGTGATCTGGATGCACTGAAGACAAATGGCATAGATAAATATCTTGACTACCATACAAACAATAGGGGATACATAATTAATACCAGAGTAAATACTATACTGAAACACTAAAAACTCCAGTAGTATGACAAAACCTTAACTTTTTATTTTCAACATTTACATTAATACAAAAACAGATGACATACATAATCTATCTGCACTCACATTCATCCACATTCATTCACCACTCGCCTTGACTGCCTACTACAACCTTCACATGTATCTCAACATGATGTACTACAATGTATACCGTGATGTACATAGCACTATACATCAATATTGCCCTTACAGTGCCACCGGTTCCCAGATTGTTTGCTCTTAATGTCAACTCAATTGCATGAGCTGCATTTGCATTCACACAGCTATTCCAGTTCAAACAAGTTTACATTGGGAATACTTCCCTACTGCATCCATAAGTGGCAAAGTCCATCTGCTTCATTCAAAATCACCAGCACGCTGTGAGCTTTTATTGAATCCAATAGCTGTTAGGCACTGGCGAGGGGCTACAACATCTACCCTCACAACTAGCTCTTTCAGCTGTTCATTCCAGGGGCTTTAGTTTGTACTTCGCTTCTTCCTCTTCAACATCAGCAAAATTCGCCCTTTCCTATCTGAGCACACCACACGAACTCTCGTCCACGCTCTCATTACCTCTCGCCTTGACTACTGCAACCTACTCCTCACCGGTCTCCCACTTAGCCATCTATCCCCCCTTCAATCCGTTCAGAACGCTGCCGCACGTCTTATATTTCGCCAGAACCGATATACTCACACCACCCCTCTCCTCAAGTCACTTCACTGGCTTCCGATCAGATACCGCATACAATTCAAACTTCTCCTCCTTATCTACAAATGCACCCGGTCTGCGGCTCCTCACTACCTCTCTACCCTCATCTCCCCCTATGTCCCCGCCCGTAACCTCCGCTCACAGGACAAATCCATCCTCTCAGTTCCCTTCTCCACCACTGCCAACTCCAGGCTCCGCTCATTCTGCCTTGCCTCACCCTTTGCCTGGAACAATCTTCCTCAACCCCTACGCCAAGCTCCCTCCCTACCCATTTTCAAATCTCTGCTTAAAACTCACCTCTTCAATGCTGCGTTCGGCACCTAACCTTTCGTGAAATATAGTATTCCCTATCAGACGGACTCCACACTTGTCTTTAGATTGTACACCTGTCTTTTAGATTGTAAGCTCCTTGAGCAGGGACTGTCCTTCCATGTTAAATTGTACAGCGCTGCGTAACCCTAGTAGTGCTTTAGAAATGTTAAGTAGTAGTAGTAGTAGTACTATAAATGTACTCACTCTGCTGCTCCCCAGTATCTCTCCACACTCGTCCTTCCCTACACCCCTTCCCGTGCACTCCGCTCCATGGACATATCCTTCTTATCTGCTCCCTTCTCCACTACTGCCAACTCCAGACTTCGCGCCTTCTGTCTCGCTGCACCCTATGCCTGGAATAAACTTCCTGAGCCCCTACATCTTGCCCCATCCTTGGCCACCTTTAAATCTAGACTGAAAGCCCACCTCTTTAACATTGCTTTTGACTCGTAACCACTTGTAACCACCCGCCTCCACCTACCCTCCTCTCCTCCTTCCTGTACACATTAATTGATTTGATTTGCTTACTTTATTTTTTGTCTATTAGATTGTAAGCTCTATGAGCAGGGACTGTCTTTCTTCTATGTTTATGCAGCGCTGTGTACACCTTGTAGCGCTATAGAAATGCTAAATAGTAGTAGTAGTAGTAGTTAATTGTTGCAGCTGAAGGGTCAGTAATCAATGGTTACTGCAGTAGTGAAGGCAACTATGGGGAGGGCAAGAGAATGGCATTAAAAAAGTGGTTCATATGTGACACCGTCATGGACTAAAGGTGGGAGAGGAACACAAGTTGGGGTCTTGTGTCACCACAGATTCTGACTGACAGGAGGAGACATTATTGATCAAATAATCAAATGTTCATTGTTAGTTTGTTACCAACTAACTGCAAAGTGTGGAGTTATGAGTTGATATGTATTTATCTGTTTGAAGAATAAATAAATTGTAAGAGGTTGATATTAATAATAATAAAGATGTGACCAGTTGTTGTAAATTGCTGTTTTGACTGGATTATTAGTAGTGTATGTGATTGGAAGGCGCCATGTTCGAATGCTGACTTTAGGTGCTGAAAGATAGGTGCCAGAAGTTGTGCATAGATCAGAGATCAGCATGCAACCAAATTGGTTAATTGGGTCAAATATTGGTTAATTGGTACAATTATTCGTGTTAACAATCACTTAACTGACACCAATTGGGTGTTGGCACAAGGATATTTGATCCGCACGCTTCTCCACAACTGCGTCTATCTGGTCTTTTGAAGATCTTAAAAGGGGACATTAGTGGGACATGGGAGGGTCAGGGGCATATCTATAAAACATAGTTTTACAGAATTAGACAATCCACACCTAACTTTGGGCATGGGAGCTACACCTGCTTTTATGACCTGTAAGTCTGGCACCCAAACTTAGGTGCAACTTGCACACTATGCTAGTATTCTAGCAAAGCACTAATCATGTCCGGTACCAATCTTTTGGCACCATATATAAAATCTAGCCCATACTCCCTTTTCCTTCCCCCTCTTCAAAAGCATGTTTGCCACTGTGAAAGCCCAATCAGTAGTTACCATGCCCAATCCCCACTGACCCCAATATTTTTTACTTTGTCATATGGGAAACAACACAACAACATCAAAAATACTGGGGTCAATTTTCAGCCAACACAGTCACCTTATTAAGTTAGGCACTGGTAATATTTGTTCAAATTCAAAAGTGACATTTTATTCCTCTGTTGTAGATAGTTGAGGCTACCTGCATGTTACTTCCTGAAAAAAACTCAATAGTCTAAATGTGATTTACTTAAGCTATTTTCCCATTAAGAGAGGTAATTACTATCATACATTCAGGAAATAATGCAGGAATTTTACCATTTAACGCATGTTAAATGGCAAACTCTTAAATTGTTTGCCCTTAATACACTTTAGTTTACCCCAACGTGAACTAAATAATAATGAGATGAAAAGCATGCTAATGAATGAAAAGCACTTCATTATTATTCAAGTCAAATAATGCAGCTTGTATTTTACTTTGCAAATTGCCTTATTGGTGGAAAGATAACACTTGCTTTGAGCTGGTGTTATCTTTCCTCCATAGCAACATCGGGCCACTACTGCATGACCTGATGCTTATGAAAACAGTGTTTCCCAAGATGGTCCTGGAGTACTCCTTTGCCAGTTAGGTTTTCAGGATATCCACAATGAAAATGCATGAAACAGATTTGCATAAAATGGAGGCAGTGTATGCAAATACTTTTTATGCATATTCATTGTCAAACAATCAGTATATACACTGGGTAAAATAATTGCACTATAGCTGCAGAAACTATCAATATTTATCCGCAAGCAACTGCCATAATCTCAAATTACTTTATTCAAATATTCAAATACTGAAATCAATGCTGACTAAGCATATTCCATATTCTATAATTGGTGCCTAGATTTAGGTGCCAATTCATTTAGTTGATCTTTCAGTACCTAAATCTACATGCATCCATTTACACCAATGAAAATGTGACATAAATCCCAGCACATAGATGTAGGCACATAGGGCCAAATTCTATAAGTAGATGCATAAATTTCAGAACGCTCACAAAACACCCATTTCCCCGCCAATAACCACGCCCCTTCTTCCCAGCACAGGTTAGAAGTTTGGCACACATTGTTACAGAATATGCTTTGTGAGTTGTACACCTAAATTCTAATCAGTGCCAGTTAGTGCTCATTATTGCTTGAATGCTGTTATCAGCGCTCATTAGCTTGTTAAGTTACACACAGGTGTGGATCTCTAGGCGCTCTATATAGAATCCAGGGGGTAACTGCTAATTAGTGCCAACTGACACCAATTATAGCCAATAATTGGTTGTTAATGCCAATTAGCAGCTAATTATGATATTAAGTTATGTGTACTATTCTATAACTTGCGCTTTCAACTCTTTGGGTTGAAAATGTCTGTAGCCTAATTCTATAAACTTGCACGCACAATTTTATACTTAGCACAGTCCTAGGATATCCTGAAAACCCCGACTGGCAGGGTATGCCCCGAGGACTGGGTTAAAAACCCCTGAATTAGGGGGATAATGTCTTATGTTTGCATATTTCAAGGCATTTGTGCTATCATATATGAGAAGTACACTTTTGTGAAGTCACTTTGCACTTGTGTAAATGAGGCCCTACTTACTCAAATACTTGAGGCAAAAATGTGAATAAAAGTGGCAGACTGGTTCCAAAGTTATTAGGAGGAAAAGACAGACATGATTTTGAAAGGAAACTAGGCTAAAAAAAAATCCAAAGCTTTTAGAGATCTTGTGTAATGCCTCCCTGTAGAAAATGATCTATTTTTTACATACTGTGACTCTTAAACCTATATTCATTTTGCCGTTGTCACAAGGCAGCTCCAAAATGATAAATTATGATGACCTAACAAACAAAAGGAAAGTTTTTTCAAACTGATTACCTTCTGAGAGGATAAAGTGAAGCTAATACAGCTGATTGAGCCTGTGTTTTTCAGCCAGGGAACAATCTGTTATATAACAGTTGGCCCCACAGAGCTCCATTATGAGTAAGTCTATAGTGATATTTGTGAACACTGCTACCAGTGGAGCTAAGAACAGAGGGGAAAAACACAATGAATGATATAAAAAAAAAAGCATATGGTAAATATACAAAAATGAGCTAACACCATCTGAGCACATCAATAACCTTGAAGTAAAATGTTCATAAAAATATTATTGAGTAACATGATTGGATGCCATTATCTACTTCACATAGAGATATTAATACAAAAAGAATGGTTAAGGAGAATTACTCTGTATCTAGAGTACGTCTGTATCTAAGTATTTATTGATATATAGAGAAATGCATTTGTACATCTATAAATATCAAGAATATTCTCTTTTGAAAACCAGGGCCATCATGCACCAAAGCAGATGGAACACATACAGCTCAAATGTTTGCAAGAAACTGTATGTTTCATTCCTGACTTAATCCTGCCAGTTTTACCCATCATGTAATATTCAAACTGCACATTAATGTAAATGACCCTTTTATTAACTCATGATAAGCACAAATGCATACTTATCAAGGGGAAAAAAACTTACAGCAAAGTGCATTAAAGCACTTTGCAGTTATTTTTCTGTCAGCACTAGAGACTAGGGATGGAAACAGTTCTGCGGGGTTCCCGTGGGGATGGAAGCCATTCCTGCAGGGTTCCCGTGAGGACGAAAGCCATTCCTGCAGGATTCCTGTGGAAATGTATGCTGTACTTCTGCCAGCCTCTCACTTAGCAAGTACCAAGTACTTGAGTGCTGTCTCCTACTCCTCCTTGCTTTAACAGCACAGATGCAGAAAGTCTCCATTAAGGAGGTGGTAGAGACACAAATGATGATGGAATTCAAAAAGGCATGGGATGAACACAGAGGATCTCTAATTAGAAAATGGAAGTTATAAAAAGCCTAAACATAAATGGCTGCATGTGTGTGGATGTGTCCAGTGACACTTAGATGGTAACTCCAGCTGCGATGAACTAGGGCTGATACTGGGCAAACTTGTATGGTCTGTGTCTCATATGTGGCAATCTGGTTTAGGATGGGCTGAAAAAGGCTTAGACAGCAACTTTAATGGCTGGAACATGAGGATAGTGCTGGACAGACTTTTACAGTCTGTTTCCAGGAAATGAGAAGACAAATAGGCTGGAGTGTGCTTCGATGACAACTCCAGCAGTTGGAACATAAGGATAGGGCCATGTGGACTTCTATGGTCTATGTCTCAGAAACAACAAAGAAAGACCATAATCAAGTATATAATATTACATTCATTGTTGATTTAATTATAAATTGATAATGAACATAACTAGTGGGCAGACTGGACCGTTCAGGTTTTTATCTGCTGTCACGTACTATGTTACTATTAATCCTCTCTGTTTCTGGGCTGATGCACAGACCTCAGCTCTGACACAGGCACAAGCATCAGATGTCACCTGACCTACTGGCATGTGTATGTGGCGACCTCTCAGCACACAATGCCAGTGTTTCAGAGACAAGTCTTAAATGTGTGCACCAGAGTGTTCCAAATTCCAACTTCTGTTCCTTTCTTGCCTGCAGTGCTGCAGCACGAACCCAGACAGAGACTGAAAAAGCTGACCAGAATTTTTTTTATATACACCATTAAATTCTTGTGGGGACGAGTGGGGACAGGTTAGATTCTTGCGGGGATGGGTTAAATTATTGGGGGGACGGGTGGGGATGGGTAACATTCCAGTGGGGACGGGTGAGATTTCTGCCTCTGTGCAACTCTCTAGCACACACTAATGAAACATTGTGGGGGGTTTTGTAATTTTTTTTCAGGAGGGGGTAAGTCATGGGCAGGGAATGGGTATGAAAGTGTTAACCAGCAAGCACAGGTTAACAGGTTAACCCAAGTACACTTACTGCCTCCTACTGTTCCCATGTTAAGTTTCAGATAACGTATACTAATGCAAACATTAGTGTGCATGACCTGAAAAAAATGATTAATGCCTACAGTACTGCTACATTAAAAATGGACTTAATGCACAGCAAAACCCTGCGCTAAAATGCACTAAGCCCATATTCTAATGTGACTTAATAAAAGGGCCCCTACATTAGTAAATAGACTCCACTGAAGATAATGAGACTTGTGTTAAATTGCGTCAACATGTTTTACCATGTTAATGTACATTAGTAACCCCTCTGATTACTAAGCCACGCTAGCGGCTAACGTGCGCTAATGCTAGTAAAACCCATTCACTTTGAGTGGGCTGTGTTGGCATTTCCACGTGGCTTAGTAAACAGGGAGGTAAATTAGGCTCTTAATGCCATTATTTGTAAATTGTTCTGCTTCGCTTAAATATACACATAGGTCCTGATTTAGTAAATTTTATCTGTATAGAATTAGAATGGGAAAGAGCTGTGGAGGGGCATTTTCAGTATGATGTCTAAGTCCGACATTAGATGTTTTGCAAAAAAATGTCCAGAATCTGAATAGAAAAGAAGATCATTTTCAAAAATGAAAAACGTCTATCTTTTGTTTTCGAAAACACAAGGTTTTGTGATTTGGATGTTTTTTGGTCCATTTTCAAACAAAAAACATCCAAGTGCAAAACACACGAAATCAAGCCATTGGGATGTAGGAGGAGCCAGCATTTTTAATAGACTGGTCCCCCAGACAATCCCAGGAAAGCAATATGGCTCCCTAGGGGGCACTGCAGTGGACTTCATAAAATGCACCCAGGTACACATCTCACCACTGCTCCCTTATCTTGCCTGCTGAGCACCCCAAAACCCACCCAAAACTCACTACCCCAACCGTACACCACTACCATAGCCCTTACGGGTGAAGGGGGCACCTATCTGTGGGTACAGTGGGTTTCTTGGAGAGTTTTGGAGGGCTCACAGTTTCCTCCACAAGTGTAACAGGTAGGGAGAGGTATGGGCCTGGGTCTACCTGTCTGCAGTGTCTGTCCACCACTAGACTATTCCAGGGACCCACATGCTGTTCTAATGGACCTGAGTATAACATCTGAGGTTGGCATAGAGGCTGGCAAGTAATGTTTTTAATCATATTTTGGGGGGGTGGGGGGTGGGAAAGAGTTAGTGACCACTGGGGGAGTAAGAGAAAGTCACTCCTGATTCCCTCCAGTAGTCATCTGGTCATTTTGTGCCTTATTCGATATAAAAACAGGTCTAGCTCAAAACGTCTTAGTGTTAGTCTTGGACGGTTTTGTTCTTTTCCATTATGGATAAAAAACGTCTAAGTGTTAGGAACGCACAAACCCACCCTTAACATGCCCCTGACATGCCCCCTTGTGATTTGAATGCACTTTTGACGGACTTCATAGAAAAACGTCTAAAAATTGGTTTTGAAAATACCAATTTGGACGTTTTTGTGAGAAAAATGTCCAAATGCAGATTTATGCCAAATTTTGGACATTTTCCTCTTTTGAAAATGAGCCCATTAGTAAACTAGATGTAATTAGCATGGAATAGACTTAAAAGATGTCAGAAATACTGGATATTTTCTGATCCCAATTATATACATAACCAATCAGCAAGCTAACAATTTATTATTAATTCACTGGAGGAAACAGATATTTATTTCTTCATAAAATTCTTTTGAAATTTTGTTTAAAAAATAGTGCATAACATACATTAATGTGCTTATTTTAGAAGTCTCATTTATGTTTAGGACACGCATAAATCAGCAGTTAAACTTTTATCTCTCAAAAACATCTGATTTCAATGTGAGTGGTTCCTTCTTCCCTCACACAAATCTGACATTGATCAGATTGTATGCACGTTACCTTATATGACAGAAATACAGAAAGTGGTTCAAATTTTGAAGAAACACTGGCCGATTATCTCCCATTTTAACAAGTTTGTTGAATTTCCTATTATAGTTTATCAACGAGGCTGCGATATTAGTGAGACTGTATATCCAAACAACATAGAGCAACAGGGGCAAAGAAAATGTGGTCACTGCTCCTTGTGTGACTCTTCAATAGAAGGTAGTGAATGGCAAGTTCCAATATGAATTTTACAATTTTTTCAAAATCAGATACATTAGCAGGCTTATTTTCGAAAGAGAAGGGTGCCCATCTTTCGACACAAATCGGGAGATGGGTGTCCTTCTCTCAGGGTTGCCCAAATCGGCATAATTGAAAGCCAAATGTTGGTGTCATCAACTGCTTTCCATCACGGGGATGAGCAAAGTTCACGGGGAAGTGTCAGAAGCATAGCGAAGGCAGGACTGGGAAGTGCTTAACACATGGGCGTCCTCAAGGGATAATGGAAAAAAGAAGGGCGTCCCTGATGAACACTTGGACGACTTTACTTGGTCCTTTTTTTTTTTTACAACCAAGCCACAAAAATGTGCCCTAAATGACCAGATGACCACCAGAGGGAATTGGGGATGACCTCCCCTTACTCCCCCAGTGGTCACTAACCCCCTCCCACCCTAAAATATTTTTCCACCCTCTATGCGAGCCTCACATATGATACCCAGCTCCATGACAGCAGTATGCAGGTCCCTGGAGCAGTTTTAGTGGGTACTGCAGTGCACTTCAGGCAGGTGGACCCAGGCCCATCCCCCCTACCTGTTATACTTGTGGTGGTAAATGTGAGCCTTCCAAAACCCACCACAAACTCACTGTACCCACATCTAGGTGCCCCCTTCATCCCTAAGGGCTATGGTAGTGGTGTACAGTTGTGGGGAGTGGGTTCTGGGGGGCTCAGCACACAAGGTAAGAGAGCTATGTACCTGGGAGCTTTTTCTGAAGTCCACTGCAGTGCCCCCTAGGGTGCCCGAGTGGTGTACTGGCATCTCAGGGGGACCAGTGCACTATGAATGCTGGCTCCTCCCACAACCAAATGGCTTGGATTTGGTTGTTTCTGAAATGGGCGTCCTCGGTTTCCATTATTGCTGAAAATCGGGGACGACCATCTCTAGGGACGATCATCTCTAAGGTCGACCTAAATGTTGAGATTTGGGCGTCCCCGATCATATTATCGAAATGAAAGATGTATGCATCTTGTTTCGATAATACGGGTTTCCCCACCCCTTCGCTGGGACATCCTACAAGGACGTCCTCAGGAAAACTTGGGCGCCCCGTTCGATTATGCCCCTCCATGTGATTCATCCTATATAGTATATGTGCTAATTTACCCTTGCAATAAACTTTACATATGACGCACTACACGAGCTGTGAAATTAACAGTAATTGAACTTTGCCGTAGGTTAAAGACTCAAATTTTGACAGTTCCAATTGTTGAACATTGCTTTCATATTGGGAAATTTATTACAGACCTTTAGTGGAGGAGAGCAAAGTATATGCTTGCATATTGGGAACAATTTTAGATTCAGACTTTACATACGCTAAAGCCAACAGGATTAATGAAGAATTTGAATTGAACCCATTACTCTAAGTGGTGATAATGGATGCTCACGATCTTATGAATTTTATTATGTTTGTTTTGTGATTGAAATGATTGGCTTCTACCTTTGAGGTCATCATGATGTTTCCTTTTCCTATTGGATAATTTGAATGAGCATTTGTATATAGCTCCAGTCATCATTTTTGAGATGTACGCAGTGACCGTATTACAAAGTCAGTTGTTGGAAGTTAGTAGAATGAAAAGTTGCAACTGCACATTCTATAAGATGTGAAAAAAAATAGTTGTGCATATATAAAAGTAGTAATGGACCTATGATTAAAATTTGTCCTAAATGGAGATGAAAGAAAAACATCTTTGATCCCAATTTGGGTTTTCATGATGATCCAATTTGGGTTTATGATGGTCCCAATTTGAGTTTATGATGGTCCAAACTAATAGTAATGCAAAAGGTTATTTTTTTTGTTTGTTTTTCCTGGTGGATTTTGCCTTGTATAAAAAATTACATTGCATCCTCATTTCAGAAGGGGAGAAGGAGAATGAACACTTATGTCCTCACAGATCGTTGCTGGGATTTATGCCTGCTACCTAGGTCATGTTTCAGAAAAGTATTTTTATTGAACAGCACTCCATTAAAAGGATTAGGGATGATTGACTCTTTAATCCTCCAGTGCCTGATATCCCCCCAAAAGCCAAATAGCAAGGAATACTGACCTCAGTGACAGCTTTAGGAAAAACAAATGTTAATGTGTCTAAAACGTCACAACATAAACATTTATGTACCCCTTTTTTACTTTTGATATTTTAGATATTTATTTTTCTAAAATAGATGTTCATGACACACAAAACCAGTGCGTAATCATCCATTTTTCCATGTATTTTACAAGAGGCTTAAGTTGGGAGATCCTGTTCTAAAATACTATCAGAACTTGAGAAATCCTGACCTTGAATTCCAATTTGAATGTTTAAGGAGGCTCCATGTATATTCCATAGCAGGGTTGTGCTGGGTTATGGAAAATCAGCAAAGCTCATTGGTTAGAAACTGATTGTACTTTTTGTAGTGTTGTTCAAAAAAACTTCTAGAGAATATTCTTTCAACTCCTGTACCTAAAATTTCAACTGTGGATCATAGCACACTTTCTAACTATACACCAGTTGCAAACATTCCTTTATTTACTGCATTGTTATAAAGCATTGTGGAAATACAATTAATAGAAGACTTAAAACTGCATGAAATCCTTCAACCTTCTCAGTCTGGCTTCTGCAATGGTTTTAGCACTGAGAAACTGCTAAGATCCTTAACATCTGAAATAAGAAACCCACTATGTAAGGGAAATTGGGCAATTTTTATGCAATATCACCGCTCTTCAGCTTTTGATTTAGTGGATTCTAGATTTTTTGTTGTTGATGTTGAATGAGATAGGTATTGCAGAAAATGTCAAACTGGGTTCAGGGATTTTTACCTACTAGATCCTAAAGAGCCAGAATGGTGATGCGGAAAAAGTGTACATACTTATCAAATATGTCTGTCCTGTCTTCATGGGAAAAAATCCTGGTGTAGGACCTAGGTCATCTGATAATAGTACATATGAGAATGAAGCTGATATAACACCATTCGTGGAAGAAAGCTTTTATAAACAGCTTGAAAAACTGAAAGTGGACAAAGCGATGAGGCCAAATGGGATGCATGATCCCAGAAACTTGAGGGAGATCAGAGAGGTTCTGGCAGGTCCTCTTAAAAACTTGTTTAATGAATCCTTGGAGCTGCTGCCATTATGTGTACATCCTGACTCACTCTGACATCCATGACAGGTTAGAGTGTCCAGATCTTCAGTGGATGGCTGTTAGGTAAGCCTTGCAATACCCAACACACACTGCTATGTATACAAGCTCTAATTTTTCTGCTGCCTCCTCCTAGCTCCCATTACATTTCCTGATGCACCAATGCAGTTCTTGCCCACTGAAGCTCCCAGTCTGTCTCTCAGTGCATGATTGTATACTTTTACTTGAATTCCCACACATGTGATAGATGCTACTCACAAAAAGAGGTGGCTAATGACCCCAATAGTGGCAACCCTAGCCAGAAGTAGAAGACGAGGACAACACAGCTCACCACCATAACAGGGCAACAATAGAGGGGATTTTTGGCTTCTACTTCCAGTGTCTGGATAGATTAAGGGAAGCACCCTTTCTCCCCCCTTCAAGTTATATAGAATCATCCTGGCATATTACATAATCTACTATATAGCCCTAAGACTAACCCTTCCAGAAAGCGGAATGTTGGAACAGACAGACAGACAGACAGACACTGAGAAAGAAACAGGTCCTATAGCAGAGGAGTCAGCACATTCTCATCAGTATAGTCTAGCAGCAAGAAATGAACTCATTCACAGGCATTTTCATTGATTCAGTGCATATTTATTGACAGTGAGTGTGTGAAAAATTAACTTATATATTCCTTCAATAATTGTATCTTCTTTCCCCTTCCCCATCTCCTCTTCACCCCTTAGCAACCTAGCTGTCATGAGATAGAGGGTTGCGGGATGAGGTGTCACTTCTCAGAAGGGGCCAGTGATTCCTTATCAAGCATCTATGCATGTTGAGCAACCCCATAGTAACCAGGAAGAATCATGCGTCTCTCTGCCCCTGTAGGATGAGTGGGTACAAGTGCTACTGGAGGTGTCATAGATAATGAGGCTGTAGACACAGGGTACAGTATGGCTGACAATGTAGGTAGTGGTGACAGGGAGCTGGTGGACCTCACAAGGAGCTATGGTAGAGAGGCTGAAGATGATGGTGGTATTCACACTGGTGTCCCTAGAGGTGTCATGGTGGTGGGGTTGCTAATGTACAGTTAGCCAAGGTCATTGTAGCTCCCTCACCTCTTGCCATAGGGATTATAACTCCTGCAACAGGGATTCCCACAGAGTTATCAGCCTCTCTCTCAGATCCATCTGCTACTATTGTGGGGCTAGCTTTCTATCCCTCTGGGCAAGCACCACTTGTTCTATGCTAGAAGGCAGTAACAACATCAAGCAAGTTGTTTTATGTTTCTTGTTGACCAACAGCCAGCCTATAGATCAGCATCTGAGGAATCTTCAGCTGGCTCCAAATTGCCAAGGTAAGGGACTGTGGATGGAATGGAATGTTTTGCTAGCTCCTCAGCAGCCTCCTTATCAGTCCTACATGCAGTAGGATCAGCAGAGTTTCCTCAGGGTGCTCCTCTGCAGCTGGTTGACCACCTTGCTGTATTGCAACCATCCAAACAGATTTCTTTGCTAGAGTAGTCAGTTCTAACATGTCACAGTTGCACCTTGGGTGTTCACTATAATCAAACATATGAGCACCTGCTGCAGATAGAAAACTATAGCACAGAGTCAATACCTCAATGCCATAGTCTTGTGCACATACAGAGGTAGATTCAGTAAATGGCACCTAAACATAGGATACAGGACTGTTAAGCATGAATTCTATAATGGCAGTTATGTGTGGAACTGCCATTATAGAAGACTAGCTGGTATAAATGCTTGTGCTTACCTAATGGCATTTAGGTGCATAAATGCAAGTATTTTACAAAATTGTGCCTAAGTGCTGGGTATGCCCAAGACCTGCCCATGCCCTTCCCATAGCCATGTTTCCTTAGGAAATATACACTATAGAAATTTGGTATAGTGTTTATAAAATAAGGGTGTAGATCAGTTACATGCATAATTCTTAATTTGTGCCAATTAAGGGTCATCAAGGGCAAAGCATGGAAGAAAAAGCATTTAATAACCCCTGGACTTGGACAGAATAGGAGATACGGAAGCTTGGATAAAATGGCTCATTTATGGGACTAGTGCTGTAATGGCAGCCTCATCTATGCAAAAATATGGCATCATACAGAGACTTCTGCAATTCATAAATACACTTTTAGAACAATTCTTGAAAATAATCCAAATGTTAGCAGCTTTCAGGTACTGAAACTGTGTGGCCCTTATAATTAGGCAAAGTATAGGGATGGATATAACTATGTTGTTTTATATGTTTACTTCTGTGCTGCAGCCAAATTGTTGGGCAGACTGGATGGATCATGCAGGTCTTCATCTGCAATCATTTACTATGTTACTATGCTCACTTTTCTAGCAGGGCAGAACTGGGCTCACAGAACTGGGCCAAGAAGGGAAAAACAATAACACACAGCTCTAGAGATTTCAAGACAGCACTCCCCACTGGAATATATGGCTATAACCTGCTTTGGGGTTATTGAAAAGCCACAGTCCATGTGAGAGTTACCTGAGAGCTAGGCACAGTGATCAGATAAATAAGGAGAATGGGGTTTAGAGAGATGAGTGAGAATTACGGGGCATCAAATTTGTCGTTATCTAGCGTCTCTAGAACCACCCACTCTGCATATGTCAGTGACTCCACTTGGCCGAGTTGGAATCTTCCTCAACCTCATTCTTGATCTTTTGCCGCAATTATTTCTACTTTCTCTCAATGTCTTCTGTATCTTGATTGTTGAGAAAGATGCTATTTATTTTTGTGGCAGATCCCTACCCAGATCTTCTGATCCTCTGGACTGCAGGAGCAAATAGGTCATATGGAGGGGCATAATCAAAAAGGGCGCCCAAGTTTTCCTGAGGACGACCTCGCAGGTCGCCCCGGCAAAGGAGCGGTGAAACCCGTATTATTGAAACAAGATGGGCGTCCATTTTTTCATTTCAATAATATGGTCGGGGACACCCAAATCACGAAATTTAGGTCGACCATAGAGATGGTCGTCCCTGACAGTGGCGTAGCCAGACTGCCAATTTTGGGTGGGCCTGAACCCAAAGTGGGTGGGCACAAAATTTTCTCTCTACCCCCCTCCCCCAGCAAAATGTAGTCACACTCAGATACATTTGTCACACAGGGTAAAGTGCTGCTTTTCAGTGCATCAGATTTCAGACAATTTATTTAATAGCCTAACATCCTTTTCAGTGAGCTTTCAGAGGCCAAAACCTCCTGCCTCAGGTCAGTATAATGCTGTTACGGTATCCTCTCCTGACCTAAGGAAGGAAGTATTGGTCTCTGAAACTTTATTAACACCATATTACTTTATCCTAAATTAAAAATACAATTATTTTCTTTACCTTTGTTGTATGCCCATTTATCTTTTCTCATTGTGTTGCTCCCAGTCTCTAGATTCTGCTTTCCTTCGTTTTCGCTTAACTCTTCTGCCAGGGTTTCCTGGCCATTTGTCATTTTTCTCTCCTTTTTCTTTGCTTTCTTCAATATTTTTCTGCCTCTCTCTCTCTGTCCAGATTTAATTCATTCTTACTATCCATTCTTTAATTTCCTTCATCTACTTATGGCTTTTCATCTTTTTCTCACCCTTGTTCTCCCCATGCCCCTTCCTCTTATTCTCCAGTCTTTCACTACTCTCCTTTTCCATCCAGCAGCTCTCTTCTTTCTCTCCCCATCCTTCCAGTGTCTCCCCTCTCTCTCCCCATCCTTCCAGTAGTCTCCCCTCTTTCTTTCTGCTTCCTTCCATCCAGTGTCACCTCTTTCTCCCTACCCTTCCATCCAGCGTCTTCCCTCTTTCTCTCCCCATCCTTCCACCCATCTACCCTCTCTCCTGATCCTTCCATCTAATGTCTCTCTCTCCCTCCTTCTAACCAGTGTCTATCTCTCTACCCTTTTCTGTTCAGTGTCCCTTCTCTCTCCACATCCTTCCAGTCTCGCCCCTTTCTCTCTGCATCCTTTCATCCATCTCCCCTCTTTCTCTCCCCATCCTTCCATCCAGTCTCTCTTCCTATCCATCCATTTTCCCTCTTTCTCTGCCATCCTTCCATCCGTTTTCCTTCTTTCTCTGCCATCCTTCCGTCTGTTTTCCCTTTCTCTCCCCATCCTTCCGTCTGTTTCCCTCTTTCTCTCCCGATCCTTCCATTTTCCCTCTTTCTCTGCCATCCTTCCGTCTGTTTTCCCTCTTTTTCTCCCGATCCTTCCGTTTTCCCTCTGTCTCTCCCATCCTCCTATGTGTTTTCCCTCTTTCTCTCCCCATCCTTCCGTTTTCCCTCTTTCTCTGCCATCCTCCTATCTGTTTTCTCTCTTTCTCTCCCCATCCTTCCATTTTCCCTCTTTCTCTGCCATCCTTCCGTCTGTTTTCCCTCTTTTTCTCCCGATCCTTCCGTTTTCCCTCTGTCTCTCCCATCCTCCTATCTGTTTTCCCTCTTTCTCTCCCCATCCTTCCGTTTTCCCTCTTTCTCTGCCATCCTCCTATCTGTTTTCCCTCTTTCTCTCCCCATCCTTCTGTTTTCCCTCTTTCTCCCCAGTCCCCATCCTGCCATCCGTTTTCCCTCTTTCTCTCCCCATCCTTCCGTTTTCCCTCTTTCTCCCCAGTCCCCATCCTGCCATCCGTTTTCCCTCTCTCTCTCCCCATCCTTCCGTTTTCCCTCTTTCTCCCCAGTCCCCATCCTGCCATCCGTTTTCCCTCTTTCTCTCCCCATCCTTCTGTTTTCCCTCTTTCTCTGCCATCCTCCTATCTGTTTTCCCTCTTTCTCTCCCCATCCTTCTGTTTTCCCTCTTTCTTTGCCATCCTTCAGTCTGTTTTCCCTCTTTCTCCCCAGTCCCCATCCTGCCATCCGTTTTCCCTCTCTCTCTCCCCATCCTTCCGTTTTCCCTCTTTCTCCCCAGTCCCCATCCTGCCATCCGTCTTCCCTCTTTCTCTCCCCATCCTTCCGTTTTCCCTCTTTCTCCCCAGTCCCCATCCTGCCATCCGTTTTCCCTCTCTCTCTCCCCATCCTTCCGTTTTCCCTCTTTCTCCCCAGTCCCCATCCTGCCATCCGTCTTCCCTCTTTCTCTCCCCATCCTTCCGTTTTCCTTCTTTCTCCCCAGTCCCCATCCTGCCATCCATTTTCCCTCTTTCTCCCCAGTCCCCATCCTGCCATCCGATTCAGGCCCACCCGATTCAGGCCCGCCAGCCCCAGCTACAAACAGAAGAAGCGCTCAGCTGATTGAGCTGAGCGCCGCCACCAACGCTAAAGACGAGAAAAAAATGTAAAAAAAAAAAAGTGCGGCACCGCAAGCAGCCTCGAAGCATTGGCTGCTGGCTTTGTAGGCTCCTCCCCTCTCTTACATCACTGCCCCTGCTTCGCTCCAGGGGCAGTGATGTAAGAGATGGGAGGAGTCTGCAGAGCCAGCAGCCAATGCTTTGAGGCTGCCTACGGTGCCGCGCTTTTTTTTTTTTTTTACATTTTTTTCTCGTTGTTAACGTTGGCGGCGGCACTCAGCTCAATCAGCTGAGCGCTTCTTCTTTTTGTAGCGCCGGCCCTGCTGCTCAACAGGAAAAGCAGCCGTGGCCGGCAATGAGAGCAATGGCAGTGGGCGGGCCAGAGCTGAAATTGGGTGGGCCTGGGCCCACCCAGGCCCACCCATAGCTACGCCCCTGGTCCCTGATTTTCGACGATAATGGAAATCGAGGACACCCATCTCAGAAACGACCAAATCCAAGCCATTTGGTCGTGGTAGGAACCAGCATTCGTAGTGCATTGGTCCCCCTGACATGCCAGGACACCAACTGGGCACCTTAGGGGGCACTGCAGTGGACTTCAGAAATTGCTCCCAGGTGCATAGCTCCCTTCCCTTGTGTGGTGAGCCCCCCAATCCCCCCTCAAAAACCCACTCTCCACAACTGTACACCACTACCATAGCCCTTAGGGGTGAAGGAGGGCAACTACATGTGGGTACAGTGGGATTGTGGTGGGTTTTGAAGGGCTCACATTTACCACCACAGGTGTAACAGGTGGGGGAGAAGGGCCTGGGTCCTTCTGCCTGAAGTGCGCTGCATCCACTAAAACTGCTCCAGGAACCTACATACTGCTGTCATGCAGCTGGGTATGATATTTGAGGCCGGCATAGAGTCTGTAAAAAATATTTTTAAACATTTTTTAGAGGGTGGGAGGGGGTTAGTGACCACTGGAGGAGTAAGGGGAGATCATCCCTGATTCCCTCCAGTGGTCCTCTGGTCATTTAGGGCACATTTTTGTGGCTTGATCATAAGAAAAAAAGGACCAGGTAAAGTCGTCCAAGTGTTCGTCAGGGACGCCCTTCTTTTTTCCATTATCGGTCAAGGACGCTTATGTGTTAGGCACGCCCCAGTCCCGCCTTTGCTACGCCTCCGACACTCCTCCGTGAACTTTGGTCGTCCCCACAATGGAAAGCAGTTGAGGACGCCCAAAATCAGCTTTTGATTATGCCGATTGGGCGACCCTGTGAGGACGCCCATCTTGCAATTTGTTTCGAAAGATGGGCGTCCTTCTCTTTCGAAAATAAGCCTGATCTCCCACACCATTACATCCTCCTCAGAAAGAAGTTGGTCTTTCTGGTCGAAGTTCCATATTTAGAAGCTATGGAACTCAGGTTAGGGCAGCACAGACTTCTGCAGTGGAGTGCTACATGTGGAAATGGCCTGTTATACACATGGAAACAACAGTTCATGCTGGTTTTTTGTGCATGTTTCCTTCTGAGAATGCTAGGGACAGTGTATGTACAGCTTATTTGCCATGTGAATGGGACCCATTTTGGAGGTAATTCTATAACTTTGTGCCTCAAATTAGGCACCACAATGGGGTGTGATGAGCATCAATTCTATAATGGCATTTAGGCGCTCCTAAGATGTTATAGAATACTAGAGTAAACCCACTTCGGTACACAAAAGTTAGGCATGATCACTCACACCAGATCAATGCTGGTGAAGTGGATACACATAAGTGCACCATGCATCTGTTGGTGCAATAACCATGGCCCACCCATGCTCCATCCATGTGCATGCCCCTTGCATTATGTGCTACTTTAGAGAATAATATGTAGTGCATTTTGGCACACATATGTCAGTTAGTGCAGCAGCACTTAGGCAAGTTTTTGTTTTCGTAGATGGAGCACTGGTAAACAATAGTGTACTATAGTGTTACCAACTGTGGAGTGATCATGATGTCTGTAAAATGTCTAGATATGGCTTGCCTCAAAGTAATGCATTAGGGGCTACGGACCTATACATAGGGGATGATGGGGTCACCTCTGGGGCTTGTATAGAACGTCCAAATAGGTTGGTTTGTGGAGTGCACACATGTAGATATATATTTAAGGGGGTGGGAATGCAGCCTTTTTTATTATTTATACTTAGCTCACACCTTTTTCAGTAGTAGCTATATGTCCCCAGAGGAATTACAACCTAAGAGACTATTTTACTAAATCATGTTAAGTGCTAATGCTTGCCACTTTCTAAATAGGAGGTGGTAAGAGTTCCTGTGTTTATTTTTTACAGGTACCATGCACTAATGCAAACATTATATTGTTACTGGGGAAAAAAACCATTATACTCAAAAAGCATGCAATTATAGCACACTGAATATGGTCTTAGCGCATGGGAAAGTCCTACGTTAAAACTACTAAGGCTGGATTCTAGCACAATTTAGTAAAAGATCCCCAAAGCTTTTATTTGAAGTAATGGACAGTTAAGTGACTTACCTGAGATGCAAACAGAGGCAGTGATATTTGAACCTGGTTGTCAGCCAGGTGCTCTAAGAACCAGGCTACTCCTCCACTCTTTCTATGATTAAGTATTTTAGGGAGTTGCAACGCTGTTTTTATTGATATGTATATATTTTAGGGGGTCATAATTATGCTTTCTATAAATAAGAGAGAGACGTTTACAATTTTTATGTATAGAAATATATATTGTCAATTGGTATTTCAACATGTAACTATGTTTCCAGAGAATAGAGGAGGAAGGAGATATGCTCATGGTTTGTGCCAGTCTGGCCTTGCTAATGGCCAGAAATGTGTACAGGCTGGTTCCTATCTATCATTTGAGCTGTTTATAAAGTTCTTCAAATAGCACATCTCTGGAATTAAGTTTATCTAGTACTCATCATTGCATGTCAGATATTACCATCTGCATCAATTTGTCTTATGATCTGACTTCATTAGACTCTTCTTACTATCTATATATTAGCACAAGCAGCTATAGGCCTGTAAGGTTTTCTGTCATTATATGTATAGGTACATATTTGGTAAATATAGTGACGAGTAAGGTGCTCTGCCTTGGCCTTTGATGACATGTGGTACACAACAGTGATATGTGGATGAGGAGAGATATACATACAACTAAGGTTCTGACCTCCCTGTGCATGACATTCCCTAGCTACTCCTGTATCATCTACAGGACCACTCACCTCTTACCTACTCTCTTCCCAAGAGTGTAGGCTTCATACTCTGCATACACCCTATGGGAGATTGGAAATGGGACCCCAGAAAGTTGTGTTGCTACACTCTGCTAGAGATGTTGGGACACCTGTCTTGTGTTTGTTTTGGTCACCACGGTCATGATGAACACAATTTGAGAGTGTTATGTAAACAGAGCTTTTGATTGAAAACTGTATTTTGTCCCTTGGCAGATATGCCACAGAGATGCCACATAAAAGTGAGCACTCTGCCACATGTCATCCCATTTGCAGGATGTTGTGCAGGCAGTATTTAGGAGTATAGATGGCTCCACTTGGCATACTAAATTAGATGTCCCTACTTCTCTCCAGGTAATGATATCCCAAACCCTTTAGGTAGACCTAAAGACTACCTGAATTGGCCAATGTGGCCAAGGCTATGAATGGTGCTCCAGAAAATGTGTGCATTACAGCATGAAAATGGTCTCTATTAAGGGATAAATGGGTGCAGGTGATTGGAGAAGTTGGTGGAGGAGAGGAGTTGCTGAAGGATGATATATAAGAAGATGGTAGCATGGTGTGGGCCCTGTGGAACAACCTACTAGGTAAACAAAATATATGTTTCTTTATGTGACGTATAGATATAAAACAAGGAACTTCAAAAAGTTTTAAAATATACATCCAATTAAAAGTTTTAAAATATACATAACATAAAAATTATTTTTCTGGCTTTTCAGAAGGCAAAGTCAGCATGGCTTTGCTTTACATGTGAGTTGCATCTAGTTTTTATTGTACTTTGACCATATGGTTTCATGTACACCATGGTCACCCTAAAGTGTTCAATATCCAGAGGCATCATAGTCCTGTATTTTAATAGGTGGATCTTATAGGGATGGCAGAGCATTTATGGCTGTTACGCTTTTAGGTGACACCTCAATGTTTGGCATTCCTCTGCTATATTGATATCTAACAGGTCTTGGTATAAATGCATTGGGATACATATTTCTGTTTATCATGACAGAGTCTTCTGGATTGATTTCCAGACCTTTCATGCTATAGCATGATCCAGTCTCTAACCCCCCTAGTGTGGAACAAAGGTGCCATTATTAGAGAGCACAAGTATGCTTGGAAGGCACTTTCAACCTCAGAGGGAAGTTTCTCTACCTCTTGACTGCCATGTTGGTGCTCTCAAAAGAAGGTAAAATGGAGATCATTGTGTAACCTAGGACTGGAAACACTCCATAATTGATCCACAGGGCAAGCTGCATCATATGCATGGACGTATGTGCAAGTGTCAGATACAGCGCTACTCACATGTGTAATCTCTGTTGACCTGGTGTAAAATGCTGCCACTTACACATGGAAGTAATCATAGGCATCCCAGCCATTTTCTGCATGCTGGCACCCTCTATGCCAGAATCCAAATGAATGTATGATGCTCTGCTTGTGCTACTGCCCCATTGGACACAGGTACTATAAACCTGGGTGTTGGATATTTTGAGACATTTACATGTGGATGTTGCTGTATGAGGCATTGGAGCCGACTCTGTGGGTGCTGTGGGTGCTTGAGCACCCCCAATATTGAGAAAATTCCTTGTATGTGTCCAGGGAGGAGTCATTTCCATTGGGCTTAGCACCCCCAATAATTTTGAAAAGTTGGCTCCTATGGTGTGAGGATTTCTTTTTTTTTTCCTCAGCATTGTTCGGGAGTAGAATTATTATTATTTTAGATTAGTTTCCACATTTAGGATTGTTTTGTAAAATACTGGCCCCAGTTTCAATTCAGTACAATTCAATTTATTCATGTTTAATTTGCCTATTCATAAAAAAGATTCAAAGCAGATTACATGTATACATAAGTCAAATAGAAAATTACATAATAAAGTGCTGAATACTCTTTACATAACAAACTACATTACAATATAAAACAAATACTGCATATGATACAATAAAAAAACAACTACCTCCCTGGGGGTAATCTGAAAATTCATCTCAAGTTTTATTGAAATAATGCAGCTTTCAGTAATTGCCTAAACATATATAATTGTACTAATATCTAAAAGTTATGGGAAGTGAATTCCATTCCTTGGCTGCCTTGTAACTAAACGATTTATCTAATGTGCACTTTAAACAACAGATTTTGAAAGAAGAAAACATTAAACTATTAGTAGACACAGAGCAAAGAGTCATTACAATCCACAGTAGCAATCATGTATGCTGGTGCCAAGCCATACAGAATTTCAAAGCAAAAGTTGGCAGTTTAAAAAAGAATTATAGCCAGCACAGACAACCAATACAGCTGTATCAAAAAGGAGTTGCCTATTCTCATTTATAGCCTTTCAACATCAGTTTATTATTTATTGGGATTTATTAACCACCTTCATGAAGAGATTCATCCAATTTTAATAGTATAAAAATAGTAAAATAACCAAGAATTAACAAATACAATAAATGAGGTAAACTTGAAAAACAGTACATTGAAACCTAATAATAGAATTACTGTGGCTGTTGTATTCTGAAGGACCTGTAATCCTGACAACTGTTTACTAAGGGGCCCTGTTATGAAAGGGTGTTAAGCCCTTAACACACATTCACCATGTGAAAATGAGCTACTGCACACACGTCAAAACATCCACTGCAACTTGTTGTGACTCTGGGCAACTCACAACCCTCAATTGCACCAGGTACAAAATATGTCCCTGTAAATAATATGTAATCCATAAGTACATAAGTATTACCATACTGGGAAAGACCAAAGGTCCATCAAGCCCAGCATCCTGTTTCCAACAGTGGCCAATCCAAGTCACAAATACCTGGCAAAATCCCAAAAAAGTACAAAACATTCTATACTGCTTATCCCAAAAATAGTGGATTTTCCCCAAGTCCATTTAATAATGGTCTATGGACTTTTTCTTTAGGAAGCCGTCCAAACCATTTTTAAACTGTGCTAAGCTAACCGCCTTTTCCACGTTCTCTGGCAACAAATTCCAGAGTTTAATTACACGTTGAGTGAAGAAACGTTTCTCCGATTCATTTTAAATTTACTACATAGTGGCCTAGTGGTTAGGGTGGTGGACTTTGGTCCTGGGGAACTGAGGAACTGAGTTCAATTCACACTTCAGGCACAGGCAGCTCCTTGTGACTCTGGGCAAGTCACTTAACCCTCCATTGCCCCATGTAAGCTGCATTGAGCCTGCCATGAGTGGGAAAGCGCGGGGTACAAATGTAACAAAAAAAAATAAAATCACATGCCCCCTAGTTTTAGTATTTTTGGAAAGGGTAAACAGGCGCTTCACATCTACCCATTCCACTCCACTCATTATTTTATAGACCTCTATCATATCTCTCCTCAGCCACCTTTTCTCCAAGCTGAAGAGCCCTAGCTGCTTTAGCCTTTCCTCATAGGGAAGTCGTCCCATCCTCTTTATCATTTTCGTCGCCCTTCTCTGCACCTTTTCTAATTCCATTATATCTTTTTTGAGATGCGGCGACCAGAATTGAACACAATATTTGCGGTGTGGTCTCACCATGGAGCAATACAAAGGCATTAAAACGTCCCTATTTTTTCCATTCCTTTCCTAATAATAATACCTAACATTCTATTTGCTTTCTTAGCTGCCTCAGAACGCTGAGCAGAAGGTTTCAACATATCATCAGAGATGACACCTAGATCCTTTTCTTGGTCGGTGACTCCTAAAGTGGAACCTTGCATTACGTGGAGGGGCATAATCGAACGGCACCGGTAAAATAGATGGCCGGCCATCTATTTTTGCGGTGCCGCAAAGAGCTGTCCGGAACCATATTATTGAAAAAATGGCTGGCCATCTTTTGTTTTGATAATACGGTTGGGGCTGGCCAAATGCCATAGATTGCTGGGTTTGAGATGGCCGGCTTTGGTTTTCAGTGATAATGGAAACTAGAACCGGCCATCTCAAACCCGGCCAAATCCAAGGCATTTGGCCATGGGAGGGGCCAGCATTTGTAGTTCACTGGTACTTCTGGATATTTAGATCTTGCTGATCAGTTATGTTATGACTTACTTGTTCTGGAGTGCTGTATTTTGTGATACTGTTTTGAGAAATGTTCAATAAAGACCATACAAAAAAAAAAAAGTCCCTGCCGTGCACTTCCCTTGATGGTCGTCTTTCTCCCCGTTCCCTTAATGGCCGTCATTCTCTTGATGTATGTCTTTCTCCCCGAAGGGGAAAATCAAAACTGTTTTTGCTCATGGTTTTTTTTAGTAGTAACACCAGGATTTGAACCAGCCACCGCTGCATTACAAGACCAGTGATGTAAACACTTGGCCACAGCTTCCCTTACTTAGATGCCCTTTCCTTTTGATTATGCCCCTCCAGGTCTCTCTCAGCCACTCACAGACAGCTAAACGCACTGTGATTGGCTGAGAGAGACCTGAAGGGGTATAATCAAAAGGGAGGGACAGCCAACTAAGTGGAGCTGTGGCCGGCGAGTGTGTCCAAAAATCGGCTTTCGAATATACCGATTTGGCCGGTTTTAGGAGATGGCCGGCCATCTCCCAATTTGTGTCAGAAGATTGCCGGCGATCTCTTTCGAAAATAAGCCTGATAGCTATAATTTGGGTTCTGCTTTCCCACATGCATCACTTTGCACTTGCTCACATTAAACGTCATCTGCCATTTAGATGCCCAGTCTCCCAGTCTCGTAAGGCCCTCTTGTAATTTTTCACAGTCCTCATGCGATTTAACTACTTTGAATAACTTTGTGTCATCAGCAAATTTAATTACCTCACTAGTTCCCCCCCATCTCTAGGTCATTTATAAATATGTTAAAAAGCAGCGGTTCCAGCACAGACCCCTGGGGAACCTCACTAACTACCCTTATACATTGAGAATATTGACTATTTAACAGTCCTCTCTGTTTTCTATCTTTTAACTAGTTTTTAATCCACAATAGGGCACTTCCTTATACCCCATGACTCTCCAATTTCCTCTGAGCAGAAGGTTTCAACGTATCATCAATGACAACACCTAGGTACATCAAATTCCATCCCTTTCCTTTTCCTTGTCCTTTCCTTTGAACACATTAGCCAGCTAGCAAGTTATATTAATCACACACTAACTGGCTAACACAGAGTTAACCCAGGAGAACGTAGCACCAAGGCAGGTACCAAGAGCATAACATGAAATTGCCATTATCTCAGACCATTCAATGTGATCTCCTTACATCATAGACATTTACATGTAATCAAGTGAAAATGTGTACACAAAAAATATATCAAGTTCAAAACTACAATCAGTCTACAATAATGATAGCAATGCAATAATGATAGCAATGGTGCCGTCTTGAATGGAGGACACAATGGTCTGCTTTATTTAATGGTTATTGACTGAGGGGTCTTCAATGAAGGCAGTCTCCTATGTACTTTATTTTTTCAGATAAGTGCCAACTCTGGTGACCTCAAAATTGTATTTGGGTGGATGTCGTCTGTACGCTGTATTGCAATGCTATCATAACATTGACAGTTGCACACTGCCAGTCAACCAATCTTAGCACACAATATTCTATGAAACAAATTCTTTATTGGAAAATGAGCACCCACGAATGCATGGAAACCCCAACCATCTCCCTACAAAACACATAACAAAACAAAATCCTCACCAAAATAGTGCACTGGGATGGGTCAAAAACTCTTCCTATTCTGCCTAACTTCCCTTTTTCACTCCTTCCCACCTATTAAAAATTCTTCAGCCCGCCAAAAACTTCACCAATATCCTGTTCCCCTGCTCCTCACACTTCTCCACAAACAGCTCTCATCCAACCAGCCAATCCAGAACCCAAACTATCTCAGACACTTTACTTTTCCAACCTTCACTTTCATTCACCCATTCAATCCACCCCTCCTCATCCCCATCCCTTCCATCACCTACACCAAAACCCCCCTCACCTCCCACCACCACTCCTCTCACCAATTAATCCTTTAATAGGCTGGGGGGTTCTTACTGTAGACTGTAGTTTTGAACTTGATACATTTTTATGGATACATTTTTACTGACACTTTATTGAGCACGTGGAAATTTCTATGATGTAAGGAGAGCACATTGAACTGCCCGAGATACTGCAATTTCATGTTAAGTACTTGGACACAGGTGAGTCTTTACGATGATTTTCCACAACTTCATTAATTATATTGTTGCATATCATTCTTTACACTCTATGTTTACAGGGTGGGTTCACATTATTCAATGTTATTCGTTACTTCCCCTTGATTTATTGGGTGTTTAGTGTTTCCTGGAATAACAACATTAGGGAACAACCTGCAAAATGTAAAAAAATATATATTTATAAGTGTCATATAAGATCTGCACTCAGGACTAGATTCTATATATAGCACTTGAAAAATTGATGCCAAAAAAGCTTCTGGTTAGGCGTATTCTATAAATCGCACCTAAATAAACCATGCCTAGATTTAGGTGCAATTTATAGAATACACCCAGCAGGTTAATGGACTATGCCTTGTGGATATGCCTTCGCCTAGCTCTAGGGCACATCCATTTATGACAAGTAAAACATGGTGTAAATGCTGGTGCCTAAGTTAGGCACTGAGCAGGTGTATTCTATAGCCCTGCATGTAAATTCTCATAATACCCACGACTGTTCCATTCCACACCTATGGCCATGCCTCCTTTTTGGCAGCACAAATTAGAATTTACATGCACCAGTTTATAGAATGCACTTAACAAGTTGTACGTGTAAATTCTAATTAATGCAAATTAGTGTCAATAATTGCTTATTGAGTGGCAATTATCTGCACTGATTGGCTTGTTAAATAATTAAATTTCATGTGCAAATCCAGAATATGATTGGATTTGTGCACACAGTTTCAGTCACGCTATATAGAATCCAGGTTAATGCTTGGCAAAATCCTGGACTATGCTGTATTAACCCCAAATCTTAACACACTTTAGTTAAAGGGCTTCTAAACTACTCAGATAAAGTACATAAGTACATAAGTACATAAGTAGTGCCATACTGGGAAAGACCAAAGGTCCATCTAGCCCAGCATCCTGTCACCGACAGTGGCCAATCCAGGTCAAGGGCACCTGGCACGCTCCCCAAACGTAAAAACATTCCAGACAAGTTATACCTAAAAATGCGGAATTTTTCCAAGTCCATTTAATAGCGGTCTATGGACTTGTCCTTTAGGAATCTATCTAACCCCTTTTTAAACTCCGTCAAGCTAACCGCCCGTACCACGTTCTCCGGCAACGAATTCCAGAGTCTAATTACACGTTGGGTGAAGAAAAATTATAGTAATCCATGTGTGACAAAGAAAAAATTAGTAGGATGAGATGGTCAGGTGGCAAACTCAACTGTGCTTGTCTTAAATGTCATAACTTCAAGAATAAGTTTCTCACCACAGACTCAAATTGAGTTTCCATATTCAAAATATTATCAAGAATTGCATCCAGAACCTTCAATGATTTAAGTAATGGAATTGCAAAACCTGAGGAGTTACCCACACTATCTTTAACATGGATTACCACACCAATTAACTGATGCTGGTCCCATTGAGATTGACATTCAAAGTGCTTTAACCAGCCAAAAACAGTTCCTGGATGGTTAAATCACTTGTGAAGGGCTATCTGTTGATACTTAGTGGCACTTAACTGATTTGTGCAGTTGAATATCACCACTGATCGCTAAACTCAAAGCCAGACATTTTGTGGGCAGTCTAGGTCAGATTCGACACTTATACGATTAAGCATCAATATTCAGTACTTACCCACATAAGTTTAGCAGTCAAGTCAGTCCGCACAAAAATCAGGCATGTCATTTATGTGATTAAGTGCTGAATATCGCACTAAGTATGAGATAGCCGACTGCATAAACCCAAATTCAGTGCCAGCACCTGGACATGACCTGCCATTGAATATCTGGGAATAATACTGGTGGCAGCTAAAAAGGTGCTCCACGCCACTGGCTTAATATTGACTCAACAGTTTTTAGAAGAGCAGATTCACTAAAATGTGTATAAATGAATGCCTCCACTTCCAGCCTGTAGAGTAACCCCTGGTGTCAGAGGTATCAGTAGTGCTATGGATTTTTCCATTTCATATGGAATCCATAATATGCTTAAATCAATATCTACAAAGAAATATATCTCTATGCTGACGACACCCAGCTTTATCTCTCCACACCAGACATCACTGCGGAAACCCAGGCCATGGTATCGGCCTGCTTATCCGACATTGCTGCCTGGATGTCCAACCGCCACCTGAAACTGAATATGGCCAAGACGGAGCTCATTGTATTTCCACCCAAACCCACCTCTCCTCTCCCTCCACTCTCTATCTCAGTTGACAATACCCTCATCCTCCCCGTTGCTTCTGCCCGCAACCTCGGAGTCATCTTCGACTCCTCTCTCTCCTTCTCTGCGCATATCCAGCAGACAGCCAAGACCTGTCGCTTCTTTCTCTATAACATCAGCAAAATTTGCCCCTTCCTCTCTGAGCACACCACCCGAACTCTCATCCACTCTCTCATTACCTCTCGCCTTGACTACTGCAACCTACTCCTCACTGGCCTCCCACTTAGCCATCTATCCCCCCTTCAATCTGTTCAGAACTCTGCTGCACATCTTATCTTCCGCCTTGACCGATATGCTCATATCACCCCTCTCCTCAAGTCACTTCACTGGCTCCCAATCAGGTACCGCATACAGTTCAAGCTTCTCCTACTAACCTACAAATGCACTTGATCTGCAGCCCCTCAATACCTCTCTAACCTTGTTCCAGCTTGTTCCTGTCCGCTTGTTCCAGCTGCTACCTGCCTGCCTGTTAACACATCGAGTAACCTGCCTGCCCGCTTGTGAGCCTCTCAGCCATTGACTTACCTACCTGCCTGCTAGCTTGTCAGTCATTGACTTACCTACTCGCCAGTCCAAAACCCAGCTTTCCAGCTCTATCTATATGCTTAACACCTCAGTCACCGCAGTCACTACATAGTCACCTGTTAACTGCTTAACACCTCAGTCACTACATAGTCACATGTTACACCTCAGACACTTATGGCCCCTGTCCACGTTCTCTTCCTTGCCCTGTCACTTCCTAATTTTCTTTCCCCCCCACTCCCACTGTCTACCATTAGAACTCGCTGCCCTCCCGCCCTGCCCGCCACGGCAATACCCTTTTCACCCTCATCCCCCACCACCTCACCATCCCTCTTGTCCCCCTCCTCCTTCCTAGCTCTTAACCTTCAACACTTCCTTCCTGCCATTAACCCATCCCCATTCCTCCTAAGTTCACCCCGTCTTCGTCGCCTTCGCCGTCCGACCTCCCCCACCCTCCTCCGCATTCTCTTGCTCCTCCTCCTGCTATCCTCGGGAGACATTAACCCTAATCCAGGTCCCCCTCACCTGTCCCCGCCCTATCCATGCAAACAATTCCAGGATGTCTCCAATCTCGTCTCTATTCCCCTCCTCCCCCCCTCTTCCCTCCCCTTCTCATGTGCCTTGTGGAATGCCCACTCAGTCTGCAACAAACTGCCCTTCACCCACGATCTCTTCATCTCTCACTCCCTTCAACTGCTCGCCCTAACCGAAACCTGGATCTCCCCGGAAGACTCGGCCTCAGTCGTGGCTCTCTGCCATGGAGGTTATCTCTTTTCCCACACTCCCCGCCCAACTGGCCGCAGTGGAGGCATTGGGCTACTACTCTCACCCTCCTGTAGTTTCCAACCCCTCCCCCTACCGCAGTCTCACTGCTTCTCTTCTTTGAAGCCCGCTCCATCCGGCTATTCTATCCGCTGCCACTCAGAGTCGCAGTTATCTACTGCCCCCCCGATAAATCCTTCTCTTCCTTCCTCACCTACTTTGATGCTTGGCTTTCCGTCTTTCTTGAACCCTCATCTCCGTCCCTCATTCTCGGAGACTTTAACATACACGTTGATGACCTATCCGACCCTAACGCTTCTAAGGTCCTCACCCTAACATCCTCCTTCAACCTCCAGCTGTGCTCCACCACCCCTACTCACCGTAACGGCCATTGTCTTGACCTCGTACTCTCCTCCTCCGGCTCACCCTTCAATTTCCACGCTTCTGCTCTCCCTCTCTCCGATCATCACCTGATCACATTTACACTTCTTCACCCCCCCCCTCTGCCCCGTCCAACTTTAACCACCACCTCCAGGAATCTCCAGGCTATTGACCCCCCCCCCCCCCCCACTTTATCCTCTAGTATCTCTAATTTCCTCCCCTCCATCATGTCCTCCAAGACTGTAGTCAAAGCGGTCTCCGCTTACAATGCCGCTCTCTCCTCTGCTTTGGACACCCTCGCTCCATCCACCTTCCGTCCCACAAAACGTACTAATCCCCAGCCTTGGCTGACCCCTTGCATCCGTTACCTTCACTCCTGCACCCGATCTGCTGAATGCCTCTGGAGGAAATCTCGTACCCATTCAGACTTCCTTCACTACAAATTCATGCTATCCTCCTTCCACTCCTCCCTGTTCCTTGCAAAACAGGACTATTACACCCAATTGACCAATTCTCTCAGCTCCAACCCTCATCGTCTCTTCACCACCCTTAACTCCCTCCTCAAAGTGCCCCCTGCTCCCACTCCCCCTTCACTCTCTCCTCAATCACTGGCTGACTACTTCCGCGACAAGGAGCAAAAGATCAACCTTGAGTTCACTACCAAGCCACCACCTCCTCTTCAGCCTGTAGCCCCATCCAACAACCAACCAACCATGGCCTCTTTCTCCTCCTTTCCTGAGATCACCAAGGATGAAACCTCCTGCCTTCTTTCCTCCTCGAAGTGCACCACCTGTGCCTCCGATTCCATCCCCACCAACTTACTTAACACCATCTCCCAAACTGTCACCCCCTCCATCTGTCGCATCCTTAACCTCTCTCTCTCCACTGCAACTGTCCCTGACACCTTCAAGCATGCTGTAGTCACACCTCTCCTAAAAAAAACATCACTTGACCCTACCTGCCCCTCCAACTACTGCCCCATCTCTCTCCTACCCTTCCTCTCCAAAATACTTGAGTGCGCCGTTCACAGTCGCTGCCTTGATTTTCTCTCCTCTCATGCCATCCTCGATCCACTTCAATCCGGTTTTCGCCCTCTACACTTGACAGAAACAGCACTCTCTAAAGTCTGCAACGACCTGCTCCTCGCCAAATCCAGAGGCCACTATTCCATCCTCATCCTCCTCGATGATTTACTTCTTGCCACGCTGTCCTCTTTTGGGTTCCAAGGTTCTGTCCTCTCCTGGTTCTCCTCTTATCTCTCCCACCGCACCTTCAGGGTTCACTCTCATGGATCTTCCTCCACTCCCATCCCACTATCTGTTGGAGTTCCCCAGGGATCTGTCCTTGGACCCCTTCTCTTCTCAATCTACACCTCTTCCCTAGGCTCACTGATCTCATCTCATGATTTTCAGTATCATCTTTATGCTGATGACACCCAGCTATATCTCTCCACACCAGACATCACGGCGGAGACCCAGGCCAAGGTATCGGCCTGCTTATCCGACATTGCTGCCTGGATGTCCAACCGCCACCAGAAGCTGAACATGTCCAAAACCGAGCTCCTCGTCTTTCCACCTAAACCCACTTCTCCTCTTCCTCCACAATCTATCTCAGTTGATAACACCCTCATCCTCCCCGTCACATCTGCCCGCAACCTCGGAGTCATCTTCGACTCCTCCCTCTCCTTCTCTGCGCATATCCAATAGACTGCCAGAACCTGTCGCTTCTTCCTCTTCAACATCAGCAAAATTCGCCCTTTCCTTTCTGAGCACACCACACAAACTCTTGTCCACGCTCTCGTTACCTCTCGCCTTGACTACTGCAACTTACTCCTCACTGGCCTCCCACTTAGCCATCTATCCTCCCTTCAATCCGTTCAGAACGCTGCTGCACGTCTTATATTCCGCCAGAACAGATATACTCATATCACCCCTCTCCTCAAGTCACTTCACTGGCTTCCGATCAGTTACCGCATACAATTCAAGCTTCTCCTCCTTACCTACAAATGCACCCGGCCTGCGGCTCCTCACTACCTCTCTACCCTCATCTCCCCCTATGTTCCCACCCGTAACCTCCGCTCACAGGACAAATCCCTCCTTTCTGTACCCTTCTCCACCACTGCCAACTCCAGGCTCCGCTCATTCTGCCTTGCCTCACCCTATGCCTGGAACAATCTTCCTCAACCCCTACGCCAAGCCCCCTCCCTACCCATCTTCAAATCTCTCATTAAAACTCACCTCTTCAATGCTGCTTTCAGCACCTAACCTTTCGAGAAATATAGTATGCCCTTTCAGATCGACTCTACACCTGTCTTTTAGATTGTAAGCTCCTTGAGCAGGGACTGTCCTTCCATGTTAAATTGTACAGCGCTGCGTAACCCTAGTAGCGCTTTAGAAATGTTAAGTAGTAGTAGTAGTAGTACCCTCATCTCCCCTTACATTCCTACCCGTAACAATCCCTCCTCTCAGCGCCCTTCTCCACCACCGCCAACTCCAGGCTCCGCCCTTTTTGCCTCGTCTCACCCTATGCTTAGAATAAACTCCCTGAGCCTATACGCCAAGCCCCCTCCCTGCCCATCTTCAAATCCTTGCTCAAAGCCCACTTCTTCAATGTCACCTTCGGCACCTAACCATGATACCTCCATTCAGGAAATCTAGACTGCCCCAATTTGACTGACTGTATTTTTGTGTACTTTTTGTGTCCTTTAGACTGTAAGCTCTTTTGAGCAGGGACTGTCTTTTTTTGTTTAATTGTACAGCGCTGCGTAACCCTAGTAGTGCTTTAGAAATGTTAAGTAGTAGTAGTAGTAATAGTTCCCAAGGATCCTGTGGTGGATCAGGCAGTTTGCTTCCAATGTTAGCGCCTAATGCAGCTTAGTAAAAAGGCCCCTAACAGAAGCTTTCTGAAGAGGAAAAAACCAATAACAAAAACATTTTAAGTTCATACAAACAAGAAGCCTGCAAAGGACTCATTTGAACTACAAGATTATCAGGAGCCAAAACAAAAAGGTGATCAGAGATGATAAAGAGATAGCAGAGAACCTTATATGAACACTTTTTTTCTGCAGCATTTATTGAAGATACCCACTCAAGAGCCATACTTCAAAAGTGATGATTCTGAAGAACTGAAACAAATCACTGTGAAATTAGAAAATGCAATTGAACAAATTGATATGTCCGATAGTAGCAAATTACCAGGATCAAACAGCACTCATCCAAGGAAAACAACATGAGAATAGCCATACTGGGTCAGACTAATGGTCCATGTAGCTCAATATCCTGTTTCCAACTGTGGCCAATCCAGGTCATAAGTACCTGGCAGAAACCCAAACTGTAGGAACATTTCATGCTACATAAGTACATAAGTATTGCCATACTGGGAAAGACCAAAGGTCCATCAAGCCCAGCATCCTGTTTCCAACAGTGGCCAATCCCAGCCCTACTACTGATAATCTGTAATTGATCACTAGATTCTGGCGCCGTGCTTGAAGACTGGTGGGTCTAAAGACTACAGGGGTGACAGAGAGAGGCATAATCGAATGGGGCGCCCAAGTTTTCCTGAGGACGTCCTCGCAGGATGTCCCTGCAAAGAGGCGGGGAAACCCGTATTATCAAAACAAGATGGGCGTCCATCTTTTGTTTCGATAATACAGTCGGGGACGCCCAAATCTCAACATTTAGGTCGACCTTAGAGATGGTCGTCCCCGGTTTTCGGCGATAATGGAAACCGAGGACGCCCATCTCAGAAACAACCAAATGCAAGCCATTTGGTCGTGGAAGGAGCCAGCATTCGTAGTGCACTGGTCACCCTGACATTCCAAGACACCAACTGGGCACCTTAGGGGGCACTGCACTGGACTTCAGAAATTGTTCCTTGGTGCATAGCTCCCTTACCTTGGGTGCTGAGCCCCCCCCCAAACCCCACTCCCCACAACTGTACAACACTACCATAGCCCTAAGGGGTGAAGGGGGGCACCTACATGTGGGTACATTGGGTTTGTGGTGGGTTTTGAAAGGCTCACATTTACCAGCACAAGTGTAACAGGTAGGGGGGGATGGGTCTGGGTCCACTTGCCTGAAGTGCACTGCACCCACTAAAACTGCTCCAGGGACCTGCATACTGTTGTCAGGGAGCTGGGTATGACATTTGAGACTGGCATAGAGGCTGGTAAAAAATATTTTTAAAGTTTATTTGAGGGTGGGAGGGGGTTAGTGACCACTAGGGGAGTAAGGGGAGGTCATCCCTGATTCCCTCCGGTGGTCATCTGGTCAGTTCGTGCACCTTTTTGAGGCTTGTTCGCAAGAAAAAATGAACCAAGTAAAGTCGGCCAAGTGTTCGTCAGGGATGTCCTTCTTTTTTCCATTATCAGCTGAGGACGCCCATGTGTTAAGCACACCCCAGTCCCGCCTTCGCTATGCTTCCGACACTCCCCCATGAACTTTGGTCATCCCCATGATGGAAAGCAGTTGAGGACGCCCAAAATCGTGTTTCGGTTATGCCGATTTGGGCTACCCTGGGAGAAGGATGCCCATTTCCCGATTTATGTCGAAAGATGGGCGCCCTTCTCTTTCAAAAATAAGCCTGAGAGGCAGCTATGGACTACTGAGCCTTATGTTGGTGCTATGCAAAATGGTGGGAAATGGTGAGAAAGGAATCATTAAACATAGACATAGACATGCCTTAATGTGGGAGAACTAGTATGGATTTAACATGTCAAGCCTTACGATTCCTTTATAATTTTTTGAAGGTGTAAATAAATATGTGGATGAAGGAGACCAAGTGGATATAGTAAACCTGGATTTTAAGGAAGCATTTGACTATTCTTCATGACAAACTCCTGAGGAGACTCAAATATAGCTTAAGAAACAAGTGTCCTTTTGAGGATTTAAAACTGGTATAAGAGAGAGAGAGAGAGAGAGAGAGAGAGAGAAAACAGATATTAGGCCAGTGGTGTTTAAGATATTGATGACCTGGAAACAGGACTCCAGAGTATAGTGATCCAATTTATAGATTACACAACATTTTTGAAAGTGGGCAAAATAGTAGTTGACAGTGACGAATTAGAAGAGGTCCTTTTGAGACAGGTGGAATCTAACAGACAAGTACAAAGAGATGCACAAGGGGAAGCTACATAGTGGTAAGAACTTTTCAAATGGATCTTAGACTCTTTGGACACAATACTATGAAATCCTAAACTTAGTCTGAAAGTTGATAAAAAAAAGCAATAGAATGACAGAACTTATTTTGAAAGGAATAGAGAACAAAATATGGAATATAATAATGTAACTGCAGCTGGAATATTATGTGCAGTTCTATGAACTACATCTCAAGAAAAATACAGCAGAACTAGAAGAAGGCAGCAAAGAAAAGTAAATGAATAATATCTGGAAAGGCTGCATCTCTAATTTGAAGAAAGGACTGGTAGGAGACATATGAGCTGAACGACAGAAGACATTAGACGTTTATAAAATCATGAGTAATGTGGAAGAAGTTGATAGGGAACTATTATATTCTCTTTGCAATAGAACTAGGACTAGTGAATATTCCATGAAACAATTAGCAAGTTTAAAATAAATTCTAGAAATAATTTTTCAGTCAATGTATAATTATACCATGGCATTTGCTGTCAAAGAATGTGATCAAGACTAATAATTTAGCTTAGCTTAAAAATGGTTAGCTAGAAAGCCTAAGGTGTTTCAACCTTCCATTTCTGAAAGCAAGCAACATTAAATGAGTTTTACTTTTGGGTATGTGAGAGAGTACTTTTGAAAGAGTGAACACGCTTTATAGAAGGAGTACACACTTTCCTGAAAGTGTACAGATGTGCAATGGTTTGCACATGCACAAACCTTTGGAAACTAGTGTGCACTCTTCTGAAAAATGTACACACGTTTGGCAAAGAAGAGTGTACACTATTGACACACACAAAAAAAAAACATTTTTCATTTATGAGGATAGATTTTGTTTTACTTATTTCAAATGAATGCACATCCCTACCAGCCATAGAGCTGGTATAAGTGTGCATGCATAAATGCTGCAGGGATACCCAGAATTTACAACATTCTGTTAGATATATGCATAAGTGTGAGCACCACTTATGTCCCACCCATATGTCCCTGTGTACATCTCCCCTTATAAATATGAGCTATGTAAGTTAAGCATATATTTGCAGAACAACACTTGGGTGCCATATTAGCATTGTAATATACATAAATGCTAGTATTCTAAACATATGCATGTGTATATAAATGTTAGTGCTTACATTATAGAATTGCCCTTTAAACCTCTCCATTTGAAGAATGTATTGCTTAGTCCACACAGAGGGGCATTTTTGAAATAAACGTCCAAGTTGTGATTTGGACGTCTTTGTAAACGTCCCAATCGGGGGGGGGGGGGGGGGAAACCATATATTCGAAACAAGATGGACACCCATCTTTCGTTTCAAAAATACCATCAGAGAAGTCTAAATCCAAGGACGTCCTTAAATTTGGATGTCCCTAGATTTGGACGTCCTTGGATCTGGACATCTTTGACTTTCAGCGATTTTCAAACCCAAAAAGTCCAAGTCAAAAATATCCAAATGCAAGCCATTTAGATGTGGAAGGAGCCAGCATTTGTAGTGCACTGGTCCCCCTGACATGCCAGGACATCAACCGGGCACCCTAGGGGGCACTGTAGTGGACTTCATAAAATGCTCCTAGGAACATAGCTCCCTTACCTTGTGTGCTGAGCCCCCCCAAACCCCCCAGAACCCAATACCCCCAACTGTACGCCACTACCATAGCCCTTATGGGTGAAGGGGGGCACCTAGATGTGGGTACAGTGGGTTTGTGGTGGGTTTTGGGGAGCGCGCTGTTTCCTCCACAAATGTAACAGGTGGGGGAGTATAGCCCTGGGTCTGCCTGTCTGAAGTGCACTGCAGTACCCACTAAAACTGCTCCAGGGACCTGCATGCACTGTCATGGACCTGAGTATGACATCTTAGGGTGGCATAGAGGTTGACACAAAGTATTTTTATCTCAAACATTTTTATTGATGGTTAACACAAACAACAACAAATACACGACATGGTACCATAAACATACTCCAATACCAGATGTCGAAATTAACAGATACAAAGCCATCGAACATTTTCTCCCCAAGTTTCCCCCCCCCCCTCCTCTCACCCCACCCCTACCCGGCCTTACACAGCTTTCAGCTTCTCTGCTACACATAAACTTCTGCATCGGCATACCCAAAATCAAGATGCCCACCAGGCGTCCCTGTTCTTATAACCCCCGGTGGGCCTTCCGTAACACGTACTTAACCAATCTATTGTACAATTAACCATAGTATTCCAAGTACACCATAATCCCTTTGGTAATAACGAGTCTGCAAACTATCCAGGCGCGTCCAACACCCCCTAAAATGGCTTGAATGCAATTCAACTGGCAAACCAGACACCGTTCATGGAATGAAGGTTACAACATGGCTTCACCAACAACGAGACCTGGTGGGTGCCATGATATCAATCTCCCCATACTGCAGCAATAACTTCCCCAGTTCCTACCCAGCTACTCTCAGGGTGGGAGGGGGTTAGTGACCACTGGGGGAGTAACAGGAGGTCATCCCTGATTCCCTCCGGTGGTCATCTGGTCATTTCGGGTACCTTTTTGTGCCTTATTCATAAAAAAAACCACATCTGGGTGAAAACATCTGTCATGGATGTCCTTGCTTTTTTCGATTATGGGTCAAACATGTCCAAGTGTTAGGCATGCCCAAGTCCCGCCTTCGCTACATCTCCGACATGCCCCCTTGAAATTTGGACGTCCTTGCGACGGACTGCATTTGGAGAAGTCCAAAATTGGGTTTCGATTATACTGATTTGGACATCCCTGGGAGATAAACCTTCCATGTCCCGATTTATGTCAGAAGATGGACATCCTTCTCTTTCAAAAATGAGCCTGATAATCACTCACAAGCTATTACTACTGCCTCACCCACAGCTAGGCTCCTCACATTTCCCTGCTGCTTCTAGAGAGGTGAAATATGGGAAGGAAGGCCATGAATAAAGATCTGTCTAGATGGGTGGGGGAGGGAGAGGGAAATTGAATAGGACTCAGTGTGGGGAGGAAACAAAAGACAAAATGGGGCTCCATGATAGAGAAGCTACTACTACTACTACTTATCACTTTTATAGCGCCACAAGGCATACGCAACACTGTACATTAAACACGAAAGTTCAAAAGTGTATGTTTGCTGAAGGCTCAATATAGTGTTAATCCAGCCCTGGTTGTGTTAATGTCTCTGAAAAACAATTAATTATCTTCTTTGAAATGAGGACTTCTGCTGTGTATAGGTAGGTATAGTATTCTTGGAATTGCTGCATTATTTCCTGACTTGTATATACTGTGCTACTTGTTATTGCCCTTATTAAATTTATCCTTTTTCTATTCTTTTTACCCTTGAAATACTGAAAAAAAGAAATCTGGAATGACTACTTGCTTCATACTTAGCCTTGTATGTGAACTGTGTGAAAGAAGCTTGCTGACTCAGTATTGAATTGCACTTAAACTTCAACTGTTGGAGTTGTAAAAATAAAGCATTATCACCGATATGTAATTTCTCTGTATTGTTAATTTCCTGCTCTAATAGTTTCAGCTTTTGTTTCTGCTCTTTGCATTTCCCAATAGTGAAGTCCATAATTGCCCTTCTTAAGACAGCCTTGAAGGCATTTCACCAGATAGCAGTTGAGCTATCCTTGGACTTATTGGTGTGAAAATGTTGTTCACAAGTTACCCAGACTAAAAGGCTAATTTTTGAAGGCGAAAAACATCCAAAAAGTGTCATAAAGCACGATTTGGATGGATTTCTTCTCAAAACGAACAAATTGGTATTTTCAAAACCTATTTTGCAGATGTCTACCTATGCATTTCATCTGCTGTGCATCTAAATCATAAGGGGATGTTTCAAAAGAAGTGTTAGGGCATGACTAACACTTGGACATTTTACAGGGTCAATAATGGAACAAAACCAAACCATCAGGAACAAAATCTTAAGCGTTTTGGTCTAGACATGTTTTTCTAACGAATAAGGTACATAAATGTGCCGTAAATCACCAGATGACTCCTGCAGGAATTCAGGGATGGCCCCTTTTCTCCCTTAGTGGTCACTGACCTCGCTTCCACCCCCACCCCAAAATGTGAATAAAAATAGTACTTACCAGCCTGTATGACAGCCTCACATATTATAGCCAGGTCCATTACAGCAGCATGCAGGTCCCTGGAGTAGTGTAGTGGTGGGTACAGTGCACTGTAGATAGGTGGACTCAGGCCCATATCGCCTCCTAACTGTTACACTTGTGGTAGAAACTGTGAGCCCTCCAAAACTCACCAGAAACCCACTGTGCTCATATACAGTGGGGGAAATAAGTATTTGATCCCTTGCTGATTTTGTAAGTTTGCCCACTGGCAAAGACATGAGCAGCCCATAATTGAAGGGTAGGTTATTGGTAACAGTGAGAGATAGCACATCACAAATTAAATCCGGAAAATCACATTGTGGAAAGTATATGAATTTATTTGCATTCTGCAGAGGGAAATAAGTATTTAATCCCTCTGGCAAACAAGACCTAATACTTGGTGGCAAAACCCTTGTTGGCAAGCACAGCGGTCAGACGTCTTCTGTAGTTGATGATGAGGTTTGCACACATGTCAGGAGGAATTTTGGTCCACTCCTCTTTGCAGATCATCTCTAAATCATTAAGAGTTCTGGGCTGTCGCTTGGCAACTCGCAGCTTCAGCTCCCTCCATAAGTTTTCAATGGGATTAAGGTCTGGTGACTGGCTAGGCCACTCCATGACCCTAATGTGCTTCTTCCTGAGCCACTCCTTTGTTGCCTTGGCTGTATGTTTTGGGTCATTGTCGTGCTGGAAGACCCAGCCACGACCCATTTTTAAGGCCCTGGCGGAGGGAAGGAGGTTGTCACTCAGAATTGTACGGTACATGGCCCCATCCATTCTCCCATTGATGCGGTGAAGTAGTCCTGTGCCCTTAGCAGAGAAACACCCCCAAAACATAACATTTCCACCTCCATGCTTGACAGTGGGGACGGTGTTCTTTGGGTCATAGGCAGCATTTCTCTTCCTCCAAACACGGCGAGTTGAGTTCATGCCAAAGAGCTCAATTTTTGTCTCATCTGACCACAGCACCTTCTCCCAATCACTCTCGGCATCATCCAGGTGTTCACTGGCAAACTTCAGACGGGCCGTCACATGTGCCTTCCGGAGCAGGGGGACCTTGCGGGCACTGCAGGATTGCAATCCGTTATGTCGTAATGTGTTACCAATGGTTTTCGTGGTGACAGTGGTCCCAGCTGCCTTGAGATCATTGACAAGTTCCCCCCTTGTAGTTGTAGGCTGATTTCTAACCTTCCTCATGATCAAGGATACCCCACGAGGTGAGATTTTGCGTGGAGCCCCAGATCTTTGTCGATTGACAGTCATTTTGTACTTCTTCCATTTTCTTACTATGGCACCAACAGTTGTCTCCTTCTCGCCCAGCGTCTTACTGATGGTTTTGTAGCCCATTCCAGCCTTGTGCAGGTGTATGATCTTGTCCCTGACATCCTTAGACAGCTCCTTGCTCTTGGCCATTTTGTAGAGGTTAGAGTCTGACTGATTCACTGAGTCTGTGGACAGGTGTCTTTCATACAGGTGACCATTGCCGACAGCTGTCTGTCATGCCGGTAACGAGTTGACTTGGAGCATCTACCTGGTCTGTAGGGGCCAGATCTCTTACTGGTTGGTGGGGGATCAAATACTTATTTCCCTCTGCAGAATGCAAATAAATTCATATACTTTCCACAATGTGATTTTCCGGATTTAATTTGTGATGTGCTATCTCTCACTGTTACCAATAACCTACCCTTCAATTATGGGCTGCTCATGTCTTTGTCAGTGGGCAAACTTACAAAATCAGCAAGGGATCAAATACTTATTTCCCCCACTGTATATGTGCCCCCTTCTCCCATAAGGGCCATTGCAGTGATGTACAGTTGGGGATATTAGGTTTTGGGTGGGTTTTGGAGGACCCAGCAGACAAGATTAGGGAGCAACAATGAGATGCGTACCTGGGAGCATTTATATGACATCCACAGCAGTGCCCCCTAGGGTGCCCCATTGCTCTCCTGGGATGTCTGGGGGACCAGTCTGCTAAAAATGCTGGCCCCTCCTACATCCTAATGGCTTGATTTTGAGCGTTTTTAACGTGTGTTTTTTTTTTCAAAAATAGCCTAAAAAGATAAATGCACAAAGCACAAAACCTTATTCAAAATGGTATTTAAAAAAAAAAAAAAAAAAGGTGTTTTGCTTTTTTCCAAAAATGGATTTCCTATTCAGATTTGGTATGTTTAGCGCAAATCATCCAAAGTCCGACCTAGATGCACTAATAAAAATGCCCCTCTAAATCACAAAAATCTGCTTCCACCTAATAGCCCAGAGTAAATCACCAAATGAGCACAAATCGAGCCTCTGTGCATGCATGATTCCAGATAAGAGGGGAGGGGGGGCAAGGCAAGAGATTTTGAGTGAGAAATGTAAAGGGTATATGACATTTTTGGAAGGCAGAAAAAAAAGGTGCCGGTACTCTCTACCAGCTGAAAAAAAGCCCTGCCTAAATCTAGTATCATTCATGCTAATTAATAAAAAAATTCTAGAACATCTGCTATGGGTTTATATGTTCACATTAAATAAAAGTAATTTAGATGAATAAAGCTCCAATACCAATTTTATCCACTGACCCTCATTAGCTGAAGCTTGCAAATTTATTCTAGCCCCAACATTTTTATGAGTCACCATCATTTCTTACATTTCATTGCTGAAAAGGCTTCCACTAGCCAGTGTTTTTCAGATGCCTTTTAAGTGAGTCTCCTTAAGAAATATAACATCAGTTTTTTTTGTCTTGTGCAAATGTGTCATAATGATTTCTTTTTATGTGGTTGTTAAAACCCTCTACATGCAGATGTCCCTTTATGAAGCTGCAGCAAAGGGGGACTTGCGCTGGAGTTGGCGTATGTTTTTGACATATACCAAGGCGCCCTTTTACCACAGCGGGTAAAAGGTAGGTCTTTCTTTTTTTATTTTGAAAGAAATGGCCATGCAGCAAGTGAAGCACTTGCTACTACTACTACTACTATTTAGCATTTCTATAGCGCTACAAGGCATACGCAGCGCTGCACAAACATAGAAGAAAGACAGTCCCTGCTCAAAGAGCTTACAATACTTGCTGTGTGTCCATTTCGGGGGAGCACTTCCCACCACCCACTGAGGGACAGTAAGGGCTTCCACGCTAACCAGTGGTAACAGGGCAGCATGTAGCACTGCCTGATTACCGCTGGGTACATGCCAGTGCTACAAAAATAAAGATATTTTTGTAGAGCTGGAAATGGTGCATTCTGGGGGTGGGAATTACAGCTGGGTTGCTGCAGTAGGCCAGTGGTACTTCGATTTTAGCGATTGATAAGCCTACGTTGGGCTTACCGACGCTTTGTAAAAAGACACCATCAATTAATTTTTTCCATATTGCCATTGTTTCTCTATAGAGAAGTTCAAGAAATCAGTACATTTGGGTGGCTGACCATGCCCAATACAGACCTCTACTGTGATGTAAAATTCTAGAACCAAGATAGTGATAGAATAAATGTGCAAATTTCTTTAAATCAATCACCTTACTTTCTAACTCTTCCTACTTTCTTCCCTATCTATATGTTGCTTTACCCTTCACTATCAATTATAATGTTATATTACGTATTATGTTGACATTGTAAATAGTATACCATGCCATACTTTGTATTTTTTTGAATACTTTTACTGCTGTAAATGTCTATTCCTCATGTTTGATTTTTTTCTTACTGTACACCGCCTTGATGAATTCCTTCAAAAAGGCGGTAAGTAAATCCTAATAAATAAATAAATATTTTCACTGCTGCTTGCCTTCTATTTATGATATATGCACAGAGTAAAAACAAAACAATATGCAGTAATTCTATACCAAGAACATCAGAGTTGTAATAAGTATTCTATCCCAAGGAAGTCTTACATTTAATAACAGGTATTTTGAAAGAGATTACTATATTTATTTATTACATTTGTCTTTTATTTATCAATTTTCAAAAATTTACAAGCAATTACTACTTGAATAAGAAAAAAACAGTCAGAAATTCTTAAAGTAACTTAATATTAAAGTAAAATGGATGACTTAAATTAGACCACCAAATTGGGGGGACATGAGCTGTTATTAACTTGGAAGATAAGATTCTTACATATTATTTAAAGAAAAACTTAACTAATTATTCTCCACACTTGCCTTTTCTATAAATTACCCATTCGGAAGTGCTCAAACTGTATGACACAAACCAGCATTACAATATTTTTTTTTGCTCTATAAATTGTTTTAAATTCTCAGGGGAAAAGAAAACATATTTTACACCCAAATATTTTATATTACATTTACATGGGTAGTTTAAATTAAAGGATGCACCTAATGCTAAAACATCAGTTCTCAATGCAAGGAAGTCCTTTCTTCTGGCCTGAGTTTGTTTTGTTACGTCTGGGATTACCCAGATTTTCCCTTCATAAAAAGGAGTCTGTAAATTTTTTAAGGCCATCTTTTTCACTAAGTCCAAATCTTGCTGAAATATAAAAGATACCAATAAAGTTTTTCTCTCCGTTGTAGATGTAATAGAAGATTCTAGTAATTCTGTGACATTCAAATCTCCTTGTGGTTGAATATCACTATTCTTTTTTGTAGGTAGGTAATAAATTTTATTCACTGGAGGTATATTATCAGGAGAAATTTTCAAATTTTCAGTCAAATATTTCTTAAATATCTACAAAGGAGAGTACACTGGTGTAGAAGGAAAATTTAATAAGCGAAGGTTTAACCTCCTGTTATAATTCTCAAAGTACTCCAATTTATTGTTTATCGCATTTGTATCTTTTATCAACTTAGTAGAAATTTCCTTCAGTTTTGCATTTTCTGCTGTTAGGTGATTGATCTTATCAGTTAGTTCGTCTTTCATCGATGCAAATGAAAAAGTTAAATCCTGAACATTGCTCACCAAACCTTCAATCTTGCCCGTCGATGCCTGAACAGTCTGTAGCGTCTCCCAAATCGCCTCAAGGGTAACCGACGCAGTAGAACCCTTACCTGGGTTCTGTAATGTTGAATTGAAAGGCCCAGCTGAAAAAGGGACCTCAGCTAGAACCACGACTGCAGGCCCCACACGTGTGTTTCTTTCTTCGCTCTCGTGAGAACTAGATCCACCCCTGCTATCGGGTTCTGCTGGCTGCGGCGGAGGGTAATGCGGCGGAGGGGACAATGAAACGTCCTGTCCCAGGAGTTTGGACTCTTCCTGGTCCGGCAACTCAGCGGGAACTCCTACCGCTGTGAGTGAGGAGCGCAAGAGGTAAGTCTCCAGGGTTGGCTGGTTTGGTGTCGAAGTTAGTGCCGGTTGGGTCGTGGCTCTAACCAAACCCTTCCTCTTCGTATGCGGCATGCTAAATTCAAAGAAGAAATATTTTCCTGATGGACAAAATCTCAAAGAGAAGGGATTGAACCGCTCAGATTTCCGGAGCTACTCGTAGAGCATTGTCAAAGCCGCCATCTTGCTCCGCCCCCCTATTTATTACATTTGTACCTGCGCTTTCCCACACATGGCAGGCTCAATGCGGCTTACATAGTAACAATATGAAGAATTACAAAGTCGTAAAAAGAATATGCAATTTGTAGTAAACACAATATTAATGGGGTTAATAGATAAGTAAATTGAACATAGGAAGAATTGGATGCAGAAGGAAATGAGCGTTAGAAGGTAGGCGTAAGAAGATGGAGAGGAATGGATATGGGATAGCAATAAGGATGAGAAAGCTAACATTAAATATTAACACCCATTTCACTAAGCAAAATTTATACCTATTCATTGTGTTCCCTCTCAACTGCTTGCATCGGTATAGTGATCTGCATTCATTTGAAACAACATGTCAACAACATTTTCCATTTCATTTCATTTTGTTTTTATCAAAAAAACCTGCAAAAACACACATTTTGTTTTTTTCTTCCATGTTGTCAATAGTGAGCACTAGTACATAGTAACAAAGTAGATGACAGCAGTCTGCCCAACAAGATAAACTCATAATATAAGGTATGATGTGATGCTACATATGCATGCTTGCTCTTGTTTTGTCTTTGCCATTTTCAGGGCACAGACTGTAGAAGTCTGCCCAGCACTGAGTTTGCTTCCTAATTACTGGAGTTGCTGTCTAAGCAATAGAGTGCACTACTGATCCAATAGCATGCAATAATGCACAATAGTACTATAGATCAATAATGCACAAACACAATATCAAAAAAATAATATTTATTTGTTAGGATGTATCACTTTTTTGAAGAAATTCATTCAAGGCGGTATACAATAAGAATAAATCAAACATGAGCAACAGACAATTACAGTAGTAAAAATATTCAAATAATAATACAAAGTATGGCATGGAGGGGCATAATCGAACGGAAACGCCTATCTCCATGGGCGTTTATCTCTGAGAACAGGTCCGTGAAGGGGCGGGCCGAACCGTATTTTCGAAGAAATGTACGTTTTTGAGCTGGGCATTTGGTTTTTTTAGCGATAATGGAAACTAAAAATGCCCAGCTCAAAAACGTCCTAATCCGAGCCATTTGGTCGTGGGAGGGGCCACGATTCTTAGTACACTCACCCCCCTGATATGCGAGAACACCAACTGGGCACCCTAGGTCAGTGCGGTGGACTTCAGAAATAGCTCCCACATGCATAGCTCCCTTACCATGGGTGCTGAGCTCCCAACCCCCCTCCCCCAAAACCCACTACCCACAAATGTACAACACTACCATAGCTCTTAGGGATGAAGGGGGCACCTACATGTGGGTATAGTGGGTTTTGGAGGCCTCCCATTTACCAGCACAAGTGTTACAGGTGGGGGGGATGGGCCTGGGTCCACCTGGCTGAAGTGCACTGCGGTACCCACTAAAAGTGCTCCAGGGACCTGCATACATGCAGGCCTCTAGGACTTGTTACTGCTGTATAACATTGGTACACCAGTTGACACCTGAAGACTAATCTCTCTGAAAACGTCCTTTATTGGAATAAGCGCGCTTACTCACAGTTAACTGCAGATCAGAGGTTGTGCCCCACCACTGGCAACGAGTCTCCCTGGTAGTGAGATTAGCAGGTCAGAGCTGGCAGAATGTTGTACAATGCCCTCTTTCAGCCACATTCAAGGTAAGAACTAAGTTCTCTAACGTGGCTAACACATGGAAGGGATCTAAAACTGGCTTATAAAAATGGCCACTACCTCATGGACTACCGGAAACACAACAGGGCACACTCTGACCCAGTAGGCAGGGGGAAAAGCACCATGGGAGAAGAACCTACCAACTACCAACTTTGTGAGACTGTAACACAAGCTAATGAAATCACGGAGCCCAATACCCTACACCTACCACAATGCAATGCTGATGTGATCCTGTAGTGCACCCGAGAGCCACATCTGACCCAGGGAAAGGCTGTGACAGGATCGAACATATTCTGCTGTCATGGAGGTGGATACGGCAGTTGAGGCTGGCATAGAGGCTGGAAAAAAAGTTTTTAAAGTGGGTTTTATTTTGGTGGGAGGGGGTTAGTGACCACTGGGGGAGTCCGGGGAGGTCATCCTCGATTCCCTCCAGTGGTCATCTGGGCAGTTGGGGCACTTTTTGGGACTTGTTCGTGAAAAAAAAGGGTCCAAAAAGTGACCCAAAATTGTGGTAAAAACGCCTTTTTTTTTTTTTTCGATTATCAGCTAAAGACGCCCATCTCTCCTCGGCTGATAACCACGCCCCAGTCTCGCCTCCACCACGCCTCCGACACGCCCCTGTCAACTTTACCCGTTTCCGCGACAGAGTGCAGTTGGAAACGCCCAAAATCGGCTTTCGATTATACCGATTTGGGCGCCTTTGCGAGAACAACGCCCATCTCCCGATTTGGGTCGAAATATAGGCGTTTTTCTCTTTCGATTATAAGCTGGATAGTATGCTACTTACAATGTCAACGCAATACATAATAGAATATTTTCATTGACAGTGTAGGGTATAAGCAAAGATGGAACATATAGGTAAGAGTAAGAAGAGTTAGAAAGTAAGGTGACTAATTTAAAGAAATTTGCACATGAGGCCAGAGAGATGGTTAACATATAAGGTAAGAGAGTAAGAGGAATTAGAAGATAAGGGGGGCCTTTTACTAAGGTGCACTGAAAAATATTTTAAAAAGCCCTTTTTAAATTTTTGACGAAAATTGACATACGGCAAAATCAAAATTGCCACGTGTCCATTTTGGGTCTGAGACCTTACTGCCAGCCATTGACCTAGCGATAAAGTCTCACGCAGTAACCGGCCCAATGCCACTAGGTGCACGTAGCTGATGCGCACCAGAAAATAAAAAAAATGTAGGTGCGCATTGCAGATGTGCATCAAAAATGAAATTACCGCAAGGGCCACGCAGTAGCCATGCAGTAACTCCATTTTGGTGTGCACTGGGCGCACGTGGACGTTTATGCAGCTTAGTAAAAGGGCCCCAATATCAGAATCAATTTACCATAATATTTTAATGGAGCTTTCAGTCTAGAAGCCTACAATATCTTCAATGCCTGTGGATACCACAACACCCATAGAACAGGTGAGGCTTTTTTTAATTGATAGGACTGTGCAAAGGTGACTGGAGCTCCCACTCTATTTCAAATGGAGGCCCAGTTGCTGTGTTAAGCTATTTTCCATTAATTTTATCATGTTCTAATCTTCTTCCTCTTCTTACACTACCAAACCCTCAAGATATTTCTTCTATTTAAATTGATAAGGTTCTTAAGCTCTTTTTTTCTAGGATCGAGGCTTTGTTCGTCTGCCTTTGCATGGACACTAATTGTTATGCATCTACCTCAGTATTTTTGTTCAACTACATTGGTCCATTATATAATGGAGACAAGTTATTTCTTCATCCCTACCAGTTTTTCCTTGAGCTAAGATAAGAGAGACTCATGACACTTACAGTCCACATGTATGCCTAAAGGACAACTTAGGAACCCTTTTACTAAAATGTGCTAAAATATGGGCTTAGCACATTTTAAAGCAGGACTTTCCTGTGTGCTAGGCCCATATTTTATACACTAGTACTTTAAGAATACTTTTTTTTGCAGGTACTGCACTAATTTTTCCATAACATTGACATTCACATATTCAGACAGTCCAACTAGACAAAACAATTCCAATTTATAAATAAGACCTCAGCAATCTTTTTAATTGGAATAACATTTTGGCTGCAGCTTTATTAACTATTTGTGCACTATTTGATATTAATAAATAATTGAACAAATACAATATAATCTTTCAATACTACAATGGCATCCAGAGCGACTTAGAACAAGTAAGAGCCATTCAGTAACGAAACTAGCTCCCTTAATTTTCCAAATTTTCCCCTCTCCTTCTGTGCATGTGACTTACGGTACTGTTAAACCACACTTAACTCATGGCGGTGCCACCCACGCGTTATCATTTTCCCTCAAACATTACTCTTTACCCATGGTGGTGCCGCCCATGAGTTACTTAATCAATTAGACCACATTCCCACAAAACATATATTAGCCACAACTGGTGACGCCATATCCTCATATATCTGGCTGACTCCCGAGGCTGCAACTGATCTCCCTCCTAGCACCCCAAATTCCCAAACAAATAACACCAACCCCCAACAACTCACCCAATACCAAGAACGCACTCTACAAATACTACCCCCTAATGAATAAACAACAAACAACAAAATAATCAGGGAGGGAGGGGAGGGACACGAAAAAATTCCCACACCACACCACCACCCTTACCTATTCCTACCCAGCCGCTAATGATTCTGAGCCTACCAAAACTTCCAAAATCCATCCCAATTCCTTCACAATCCACCAAACCCCAAGATCCATTTTCCACCACTTTTCACCCTCCTCACTGTTGCTAACCATATCCCATACTTCCTCTTCAGCCCTATAATTCCCTCCACATAAAACAGACTGACAGCCTCAGTCAATATTATTGACCACCAGTCTAAACTGGAGGGGCTGTTTTATCACATGGAACTTGCAAAAAAAAAAAAAAAAAAAAAACACACAGGAACACCTACCACCTCCCACATTAAGACCACATTATCCAGTTTGTGTACACTAATTAGAACATGCTTGCTAGATAACACTGCCATATCCATTCAGCTCCCATAGCACATCTTCTCCAGCAAAAAGTTTTAAAAAAATATGCAGTTAGTGCACACTGACAGGCAAATTACTGCAAAATGCTTTAATGCATTTTCTGGTAAGTCTTTTTTTTTCCTTATATTACACGTGCATTAGCACTTAACAAAGTTTAGTAAAATGGCTCCTTAGGCCCAAAACCCTTATATGGAGAGGCAATCACTATTTTGACCTCTTCACTTTCTGCATAACAGGTCCAACAAAATCCAACTCATCTGGTTTACCCAAAGACATCCTCTGGTGATAGTTGGTATACTCAGGAGGATCATGTGATTAAATTTAGAGATCTCTTACATTTTATAGAAGCCTCAGAATCATCTTTTAAAGGGATCCATACTAGAGCTGGCTCATTAGCATGTCTCCTTTTGAGACAGTTTTAAACAATCACTCTTCCAAAGCCTAGGCCCAGCATGCAGTTAGTTGCCATTTACACATATCTCAGAACATGTGCAAATGAAGGCAGGTAAATTGTTTGAAATATTTGTGCATTACTGACACAGAATAGGAAATACACATATACGTTTAAACCAACCCTAGTGCATACCATATTCAAAACTGTACATACTGTGTATGTATAAATTTGTTACTGGTCGATGTACACACAGAAGAACAAAAACCCTCGCAGGCTTACAATCACACAGGAAACAGTGAAGGCGACTCAAAAAAGGAGGTTGAACAATGCTCTCAAGGTTTATTGTACAATCTAACAGACTCGACACGGCCATGTTTCGGTCAATGGGCCTGCCTCCAGTCTTGAGAATTGTTATTTATTTTGTGGTGAGGAATAAAGTTCAGTACCTACTGGTGGTTAGTTTGTCATCCCACGAAGAGTCACATTAACCATTGCTTGATTCCACAGTTTTCTCCTGAGTTGAGGCATATATAACATCAACACGTACTTTGCAGACAGCATCGAGAGACTCCTGAGGTAGGTCCATTGGCTGAAACACGGCTGTGTTGAGTCTGTTAGATTGTACAATAAACCTTGAGTTCCATAGCACTCTCCAGCCTTCTTTTTTGAGTCACCTTCACTATTTCCTGTAACTTACAAATTTAGGGCCATTTACAAGTATAAGGCTTTTTACACTTGTTAATGGTGCCTACTCCTTCTAAAATGGCTTCCTTTTTCCATTAATGGTTTGTGTTACAATATACACAATCACATCAACTATACAATAAGCCTAACCCATTTACATACTCAATCACAATTTATTTGGAAAAATGAATCACTTGAATTATATTCACCTCATAATTAGGTCCATTGTAGATTCAGACTGTCTGTGCATTTATGAGCATGCAGTGATGATTTGAATTTTTTTCCAGTCATGCTATTTCATTCCTATTATTAGAATCTCAATAAATGTCATAAAACTAACAATAAAAATAGGTGATATAAATATGTGAGGAAAAATAAAAGTAGTGAGTCACCAGTGTCAGAAGTATCATTCTATTCTTCAGTATGATTGATCATTATAATACATCATGGCAATTCTCAATAGTCTTTGCAGGTGGCCATAACACAATAATGAGATGTAGAAGGAAATAAGTATTACAGCTACTGAAGGCCTGAATTACTAACAAAATGTGTCCCCATGCTGTGTCCATTGGGGGTGGTGAAGGGAGGGGGTGGCAGGGGGACTTTGTAAACCAGACCCTAAGTTTCAAGAAATGCAGTGCTGTGAATATTAATTACCTAATATAAATATCCCAGATAAACTCCATGTTACAGAAGTCATACACTCTAAATAATTTCATTAACAGCAGGTGTTATACTTGATTTGCAGTTATCTTTTGCACAACATATTTTATCTTTTCGTAAATCGAGTTTCTATTGTCTTTGTAGACTTCATACAATTTGTTCTTACTTTAACTTTGCCTCATTACACACCTTGGTTCACTCTTTTATCATCTCAAAACTTGATTATTGTAATTCTACTTTTGCAGGTCTTCTGAATTCTCAAATAAAAAGACTCAGAACACTTCATAACTCTGCTATCAATTTTCTCTTTAGGGCAAAATGCTATCATGCTATACCTTTGTTTCTCAGGAATGATTTACCACCTTCTATCTGCTCCAAATCTTCAATGAAGAAATTTAAGACCTTACTTAAAATACATTACTTTTCTATTGCTTTTGGCACAGATTATCAGTAATGCTTTTTCTTGACTCAGGTTCCTAGTTTGTTTATTATTAATTTAATTTAAACCTTGTTTTCTTAGGTTGTGTGATATCTTTCCTATCCTAATGGAATTCCTTTTCTCTTCTCTTTCTTTTTTATCTATATTTTAGCATTATTTAAACTGCCCTGACCTGCTTGTACAGATAGGGTGCCTCCATTTATACCAAGCAAAACTTGGGGCCCTGTTTACTAAGGCGAGTTACCATTTTTAACGCACCTCCAATTAGCGCATGCACTAACCGTGTAGTCGCCTATAGGGATTGTGTAGGCACATACAAGGTTAACGCACGTGCATGGTTTATGGGTGTTAAAAACATTAATGCGCCTATAACACGACTTAGTAAACAGGGCCCTTGGTATAAATACCAGCGTCTAAATTAGACATAGAGCAGGTGTTTTCTATAACTGTGCATATAGATTTATGGAATGCCCATGGCTTACATCATTTTATGAGAAAAATCACAATGTGTCATTGAGGAAATAATCTTTTGTCATCTTGCAACTAGGAACTGGATGTTTCCCAGAATTCATCCCTTTTATCCATTTCATTTAACATCTATATGGTGCCTCTTACACACCTTTGTAATACCATGGCATTAAATACACTTTATATTCAGCTGATTTCCAATTATATTGTGAGCTGGGTAATGACCATGATAATAGGATTTGCCACTTGAATGCCTGTTTAACAGAACTGCAATGTTGGCTATCACTTAACAAATTGAAATTGAACTATCTGAAAACTGAGATGCTGTAGGTAAAGAGGCAAAAATTAAGTCCAACAAATCAACGATTCCAAATCTTACAAATGCAAAACACAAAGCTGTTGATAGTATTAATAAAATATGAATCAATTTAAATGATGAATCCAATTTTATCACTGAAAGGAAGTACAACAAATTCACTAGGCATTACTGAGTCTATAATCAGCATATGTCTTGTCTTTGTCATATTAATGACATCATTTGGTCCTCTAATATTCGTTCAATGTCCTTATTTAATTCCAAGTAGATGTTGACTTCTTTTTAAATGCACACAAAAAAACAAGTTCCAAAGGAAGAGAAAACCACTCTTTAAATAATATTTGAGACCACGGAATTCTTGTTCTCCTTTTGCAGACACCAAGAGCAGCAAAAGTACCTCGTTGATATTGGTAACTGAAAAAAGGATCAACAATGCTTTTGGCACCCAAAAAGAGTATAAGAACAAGGGATGCATGTTTATGAATGTTATTTAAAGAAATAAGTGGTTTTCAGTTTCCTAAATATAAGATATCTGAAGTGGCCTTAAATCTTCTTTCTTTAGGTGGTGAAAACATATAAGATTGAAGTAACCTTCTCACTCAAAAAGCAAGTTACTTTAAATTCATTCAGGATAGTGTTATAACATGTTGCCTAAGTGGGGAAGTCAAATAAGTGGCTATTTTCGGACTATTGTATAAAGACACACACGTGTCTATAATGGTTGTTTTGGAAGTCTGAAAACTGGCATTTTGAAGCCCATATTGTACGGACATCCAAATCCAATTTTTTTCAAAGACAGGATATAGATGCCAAACACTGCAGTAAATCCAAAGAAACATAAAACCAGTTGTATACCTTCCCAGTGACTCCTAAATTTTCCAGAGTCTAAAGAAGAATTCTATGATCCATTAAGTCAAACTGCAGCACCAGTGCCTTCTTACCTTCACATAGAAGTTTGTGAATGTTATTTGTTAATGAACCAATAATAGTCTCGGTGCTGAAGTTTGACCTAAATCCAGATTATGACTAGTGCAAGATACCATGGTGATCCAAATAGTTAGACAGCTGATAAGCCACCACTCCCTCCATCAGCTTACAGAAAAGTGAGATAGAGGCTATTGACCTGTAGTTTGAAATTAAATAACTAGGCTCTTACTACTACTTATCATTTCTAAAGCGCTACTAGACGTACGCAGCGCTGTACATTTGAACATGAAGAGACAGTCCCTGCTCGACAGAGCTTACAATCTAATTAGGACAAACAGGACAAATAAGAGATAAAGGAATATTAAAGCAAGGATGATAAAAAAAAGGGTTCTGAACAAGTGAATAAGGGTTAGGAGTTAAACGTTTTAGTGATCAGACTGGTAATAACAGTTTCATCTAAATCTAGGGGAAATGCCCCTAATTCTAGAGAAGTCTTTAACCAATCCAAGAGCATAAATTTAAAATTACTTGATGCAGTCTTCATAATGTGTGGAGGGCAGGTATCCAAAATACAATAAGAGGAAGTATACTTTTTATATAAAGCATCCACAAACGACCTAGATATAGGAGAAAATTCACTCCAGACCTTACCCACTGGAATTATATCAAAACTATAAATGGGAGAATCACAATGTAAGTTGTTACTCTTGAAAGCATCCCTAATATTTGCTATTTTGGAACTGAAATATTCAGCCATCTGAAAGGTCAAAGGTCTTTTAATACTCATTGGATAAATACATAGTTCTATGTTGGTGAGATCAGTAAATATATTAATTTCCATTAACTAATTTAGAATAAGCTTTCCTTTTCTGTTTCAGCAATATCTTATATTCTTTATTCGCTGACCTCCAGTTTACTTTATTCTCGATAGATGGAATGTTTATGCCACCATCTTTCTGCAGACCTATATTTCCATTTTGAAGCAAGCAACTCTGAATCAAGCCATTTGTCTGATTATTCTGGTTCTAGATTTATATGGGGTAAATTTTCCAAAATCTTCTCACTAAAACAGAATCAGTCATTAGTAAAGTCTAAAGACTCCCGGATTGCACTTTTCACATCCAACTGAGACCAGAATGCTACATGATCAATGGCTCCTTTGGAAAGATATAAGGCTCTCTGAGATGTTTTTACTTTCCCTAACTGTCTCCATTCTATATTAAATTGATATAGGAAATGATCTGACCAGGGAACTTCCAACCAATTACCCTCTGGAAAATTGGTATCTGAACTAATAACAACTTTAGAAGAAGCTATTAAGTCCAATTGATGTCCTTTAATATGTGTAGTTCTACCAGTTTGAACCTGGTAATTTAGTACATTTAAAGGATGAAAATTCATGAATTCAATTGAGTATCAGCCTTTTCTAGAAGCAGATTGATATCTCCTAACAATAGATTAAATTTAGAATTTAAAGAATTTTGGAATACAAAGTCATAAAATATATCTTGGACTTTAACCCATTTTCCTGGCATCACATAAAATAACATACAAGTAACATACAGGAAAGATATCCAGACTTCCTTTTCAAAAATCCATGACTTCCACTAGTGATGTCCATCCTGAACAACCATTTTACAAACTGAAACATTTAAATTATGAATGTGGGGGAAAAAAGGCACAGGGATGTCTGCATGGAAGCATTCTTATTAAAATGGCCAAACAGGCATCCTTGCAGAACTTAGGAGTAGCCTGTTGCAGTGGACTGTAAACAAAGGGACACAGGTTCAAATCCCACTGTAGGTTTTTTTTTCTTTTTTGGTAAATGTGATTCCTCCAGGAACAGAAATATACCTACTGTATCTGAATGTACCCCCATCACTTCAATAGCCTTCAGGCTTGCAAGTGTCTTATATCTTTGTATTCTTCTATTCTTGGAAGCAGCCCCAGAAAAAAAAATAATTAACAGCATTACAGTGGGTTTTGAACCTATTTTCCTTGTAGTCCAGTGCATTAGCTATTAGGTTACTCCGCTGACCTGCTTGCTGTTTTGTTCAGAATGGCCATAATACCTGCAACTGACATACAGCCTGGTTGCATACCCTTGCATCCGCTACCTTCGTTCCTGCACTCGATCTGCCGAACGCCTCTGGAGGAAATCTCGCACCCATTCAGATTTCCTTCACTACAAATTTATGCTATCCTCCCTCCACTCCTCCCTATTCCTTGCCAAACAGGACTATTACACCCAACTGACCAATTCTCTCAGCTCCAACCCCCGCCATCTCTTCGCCACCCTTAACTCCCTCCTCAAAGTGCCCTCCGCTCCTACCCCCCCCTCACTCTCCCCTCAATCACTGGCCGATTACTTCCGCGACAAGGTGCAAAAGATCAACCTTGAGTTCACTACCAAACCATCTCCTCCTTTTCACCCTTCAACCCTCGACCAACCAACCCAGGCCTCTTTCTCCTCCTTTCCAGACATCACCGAGGAGGAAACCGCTCGCCTTCTTTCCTGCTCGAAAAGTACCACCTGTTCCTCTGATCCCATCCCCACCAACTTACTTAACACCATCTCTCATACTGTCACCCCCTCCATCTGTCATATCCTCAACCTCTCTTTCTCCACTGCAACTGTCCCTGACACCTTCAAGCACGCCGTAGTCACACCTCTCCTCAAAAAAACATCACTTGACCCTACCTGTCCCTCCAACTACCGCCCCATTTTCCTCCTACCCTTCCTCTCCAAAATACTTGAGCGTGCCATTCACAGCCGCTGCCTTGATTTACTCTCCTCTCATGCCATCTTCGATCCACTTCAATCCGGTTTTCGTCCTCTACACTCGACAGAAACAGCACTCTCTAAAGTCTGTAATGACCTGTTCCTTGCCAAATCCAGAGGCCACTACTCCATCCTCATCCTCCTCGATCAATCCGCTGCTTTTGACACTGTCAATCATGATCTACTCCTTGCCACACTGTCCTCATTCGGGTTCCAGGGCTCTGTCCTCTCCTGGTTCTCCTCCTATCTCTCCCACCGCACCTTCAGAGTTCACTCCCATGGATCCTCCTCCACCCCCATCCCGCTATCTGTTGGTGTTCCCCAGGGATCTGTCCTTGGATCCCTTCTCTTCTCAATCTACACCTCTTCCATGGGCTCCCTCATCTCATCTCATGGCTTCCAGTTGCGGACGACACCCAGCTGTATCTCTCCACACCAGACATCACCGTGGAGACCCAGGCAAAGGTATCGGCCTGCTTAACCGACATTGCTACATGGATGTCCAACCGCCACCTGAAACTGAACATGTCCAAGACTGAGCTCATCGTCTTTCCACCAAAACCCACTTCTCCTCTTCCTCCACTTTCTATCTCAGTGGATAACACCCTCATCCTCCCCGTCTCATCTGCCCGCAACCTCGGAGTCATCTTCGACTCCTCCCTCTCCTTCTCGGCACACATCCAGCAGATAGCCAAGACCTGTCGCTTCTTCCTCTTCAACATCAGCAAAATTCACCCTTTCCTCTCTGAACACACCACCCGAACTCTCGTCCACACTCTCATTACCTCCCGACTTGACTACTGCAACTTACTCCTCACCGGACTCCCACTTAGCCATCTATCCCCCCTTCAATCTGTTCAGAACTCTGCTGCACATCTTATATTCCGCCAGAACCAATATACTCATATCACCCCTCTTCTCAGGTCACTTCACTGGCTTCCAATCCAATACCGCATTCAGTTCAAGCTCCTCCTTCTTACCTACAAATGTACTCAATCTGCTGCCCCTCACTACCCTCATCTCCCCTTATGTTCCCACCCGAAACCTCCGTTCACAGGACAAATCCCTCCTCTCAGTACCCTTCTCCACCACTGCCAACTCCAGGCTCCGCCCATTCTGCCTCGCCTCACCCTATGCCTGGAACAACCTTCCTGAGCCCCTACGTCAAGCCCCCTCCCTGCCCATCTTCAAGTCTCTGCTTAAAGCCCACCTCTTCAATGCTGCCTTCGGCACCTAACTCTTACCTTCAGGATATCCGGACTGCCCCAAATTGACTGCCCCCATTGTATCGTCTACTCACTTGTCCTTTAGATTGTAAGCTATTTGAGCAGGGCCTGTTCTTTTATGTTAAATTGTACAGTGCTGCGTAATCCTAGTAGCACTTTAGAAATGTTAAGTAGTAGTAGTAGTAGTTTTCCTTTCTGGATTGATTTTCAGGGGAGAGGGAGTAGGACAGCATCCACTGGGGGATTATGGAGGGTTCATGCCTTAATCACTCCAGTGGTCAGCTGTTCAATTAGAGCATTGTGGAGGGTTCATGCCTTAATCCCCCAGTGGTCAGCTGTTTGATTAGAGCACCTTTTGAAATTTTGACATGACTGAAACAAGTCTAGATTAACAATAAAATATCTTTCTTTATAGACATGGACCTTTCTTCCAGTTTGAAAATCACTATTGGATGTCCTACTTTTGAGCCCTACCTATTCCCGCCAACAATACACCCCCAACATGCCCCCCTTGCTATTTGAACAAACTGAAATGTGAAATATTCAGTCCAAGCAAGGTTTCAGAACTCCTGACTTCATTAGTTCAAGATCCTCTGGATTTTTCCTGAAGGGGTGATGGTGCCCACAGTCCTATCTTTTCTTCATAAGGTGATTTCTGCCTTCCATCCCATTCAACCTTTGTCTCTTCCTGCTTCTGGGATGTTCCCCATGTACTCCTATACTATTTGGAAGTGACCAGCGAATTCCATTGGTCACATTTTTGCTTCATGCTTTGCTCGGGACCTTAGGAAGGTAATACAGCTTCCAGAGTCACACTGCCAAACTATTTTTTAGATTGACCGATATAGGCATAGAAGGGTAATGTCTGGGGTGACCCACTGAGCTGAAGTGACTTCCTACATGGCCTCATGCACTGCAAAAGACTGAAGTGGTATTCTAATGCTTACTGTTTAAGATTAGCAGATGCAAAGGAGGCAGGATCAGAGGCAGGCTTATTCAGAACCTAGAGAGTCTTACGAATACAGGAAGGCGACTCCCCTTACAAGACACCCACACTGTTGTGGAATCATCAGATTCCTGACCCGCTGAGCAGAAATGCCTCCCAGAATAGCTTCATGCTGTCCTCTTGCTGGTTGCAAGAGAAGGTATCTGGTTTCAAGAGCCACGGTGGTCATTGGCTGAGAGTGGCAATTTCTTTAGCTGGCCTCTATATGATAAAGTCTCTCCCCTTGCAGGTGGCAGTGCTTCCTCCAGAGCACAGTTGACTTCCTTTTCCAAGTTCTGTCTAGCTTCCGTAGCTACCTTTTGCAGTTCGGCCACTTGGTCCTCTGTCCTGCCATGGATGAGTTTTGCAGATCACACACTTGGTCTGCTGTCCTTCCCTTGCTAGACATTGCAGGCTTGATGTGGCAGTGCTAGGCAATCCAGACTTGACGTGGCAGCGAGAGTGGCCGTGACCTGTGGAGCATCGCTTCAGTCTGCTTAGGTTGTAGTACCCCGCCGCACTTGAAGACTGCTTTGGTACATCCCACAAGTCTCTGGATTGATCTGTGGGATGCTATGGAAGGTAACATTAGTCTTTACCTGATAATTTTCTTTTCATTAGTCCCAACATATCAATCCAGAGACCCGCCCTTTGTTGTTTTGGGTTGAGTGTTTTCTTCTAGTTGCTTCAGTTTCATCATGTTCCTTCATTTGATTTTGGCTACAACCAAAACAAACAAAAAACAAACAAACAAAAACAGGTAATCTGTTACCTTCCCACAGGAGCAGTTGAGGAGCCCACATGGGCTTTATGCAGGCAGGAGAGGGCTTACTGTTGGATTTCCTCTTCCTTCTTCCACTGCTTTGGTAGTGACAATACTGAGGTTAAGGTGGCTGCACATGACCACATATAGTAAACCTCTGAAGTTCTCGCTATCTCCACCTGCTCTTTCCTGCCCTGAAGAGGTCACTAGACCACCAGGGCAGTAAATAGTAAGTAAGGGGAGGGGAGGTGAAGGGGAGGGGAATATGTGACCAGGGGGAGGGGAGGTCACGGGGGGGGAGAGGAGGAGAGGGGAATGTGACCCGGGGGGAGGGGAATATGTGACAGGGGCGGGGTGAGAGCGAGAAAGGGCAGGGCGAGGATGCAAAAGGGGAGTGGTGTGGGCAGGGGCGGGGCAGGGGGGCGTGACATGTGTCCTCTTTTTCAGAGGACAAAATATGGTAACCCTATCCTGAGGTAATGGAGAGTTAACAGACTTGCCCAAGCTGCATCACTGGGAGTTGATCCGTGGCTTCCCTACTTCTTAGCTGCTGTATCAACTAGAATATTTCTACAAAATCTGTTCTGATTCATGCCAGTGTTACGGTATTATAGAAGCAGGTTAAAATATGTTTTGTTTTTTTACTGTGTGGTAGCGTTTTTAGAATTTATTTATTTGTTTATTTATTTATTTGTTACATTTGTATCCCACATTTTCCCACCTATTTGTAGGCTCAATGTGGCTTACATAGTACTGGAGAGGCGTTTAGAGACTCCGGTGTAAACAAATACAAAGTGATGTTGTAGTAGGCGCTAAACGCTAGAGACACCTACAGGAATATATGGACGTCTCTAGTGTTTAGTACACTTATTTTTAGCTAGCACATCTTTGTAAAAGGCCCACATAATGAGTTAAGAGGCATTCAAACAACGTATTTAAGCACTAATATCTCCTTAGGGGAGACCTGCAATTCAAAATAATAAATTAGAATCTTAATGACTGTCTTAACTGACAGCTGAATGATATAACAATATGGCTAGCATACTGTAAGTGTTGTAAGGAGAGGTAAGAGTTGGTCATCAAAGAGAAGTCATGTTATTATACCTCAAATACTTGGTCAGCTTTCTATTTCCACTTCCCATATCAGTTTTTCATCATATCATTTCTAAATGTAATCCTGTAGAATCACAGAGTTCCCATTTTGCAATGTGGAAAACAAATTACAGCTGTTGAGACTACAGAATCATGCTATTTTGACTGACATATATTAGAGTTGCAACACTGCCCATGGGAGATGTTTGTAAGCTATTACACTTTGATAATTTGTCGGCAGCAGTATAAGAAACATGACTTTAACAATAGATAGTTTTAATATGTTTGGAGAAATAGACAGAATACAATTGTAGTGCTTGATACTTTAAATAAAATTATGTCCAGAAGGTGATTTCTCTGAAATAAGGATGTAAAAATAGAGGAAAAAGGGCATAATCCATATATTTATTGCAATGATATATGAAGACATATTTTACATACTACATGGAAAGGGTAATTCACATGTCCAGGTCAAGACATGAAGGATTCCCATACTACTTTACCTGATGCTCTGCCAAATGTAGAGCCTCTGGTAAAAGGCTATTTGCTTTTAAGGAAGGAAATGGTCGTGTGGTAAGTTAAACATTTGCAGCGTGACCATTTCCTGGGAGAACCCTTACCGCCTCCTATTTAGGATGTGGTAGGGTCTCCAGTGGTAGCATGGTGGTAACTGGGCAGTGCATGGCACTACCTTATTACCACTGGGCATGCCCACATCACTAGAAAATTAAAAATATATTTTATAGCACAAGAATTGTGCTGAATTATAGCTATGTAATGCACGGTTCCATGTTAGGAGTCAACCATCAAGAAAGGGATCTAGGTGTCGTCGTTGATGATACGATGAAACCTTCTGCTCAGTGTGCTGCAGCGGCTAAGAAAGCAAATAGAACGTTAGGTATTATTAGGAAAAGAATGGAAAACAAAAATGAGGACATTATAATTCCTTTGTATAGCTCCATGGTGCGATCGCACCTCGAATATAGTGTTCAATTCTGGTCACCGCTTCTCAAAAAAGATATAGTGGAATTAGAAAAGGTGCAGAGAAAGCGACAAAAATGATAAAGGGGATGGGATAACTTCCCTATGAGGAAAGGCTAAAGTGGCTAGGGCTCTTCAACTTGGAGAAAAGATGGCTGAGGAGTGATATGATAAAGGTCTATAAAATAATGAGTGGAGTGGAACGGGTAGACATGAAGCGTCTGTTTACTCATTCCAAAAAAACTAGGACTAGGGGCAATGCAATGAAGCTACAAAGTAGTAAATTTAAAACAAATCGGAGAAAATATTTCTTCACTCAATGTGTAATTAAACTCTGGAATTTATTGCCAGAGAATGTGGTAAAGGTGGTTAGCTTAGCAGGGTTTAAAAAAAAAGGTTTGGACGGCTTCCTAAAGAAAAAGTTCATAGACCACTATTAAAATGGACTTGGGGAAAATCCACAGCTTATTTCTGGGATAAGCACCATAAAATGTTTTGTGTTTTGGGGGGATCTTGCCAAGTATTTGTGACCTGGATTGACTACTTGTTGAAAACAGGATGCTGGGCTTAATGGACCTTTGGTCTGTCCCAGCATGGCAATACTTATGTACTTATATTTGACATGTGGTTAGAGTCGGAACTACCACTGGGCTTCCCGGGCAGCCTGGCAGTAGGGCTGAACCACTGCACACCAATCTGGTACTTCATCTACTGCCCTTTTGTAAAAGGGCCCCTAAAACTGTTGAAGAGGTATTTATTTGCTAAGGCTTGTGAACAGGTGGTGTAGTGGTTGATTTAAATGTTTAAGAAGATGTATATTATATACTGTATAAGATATGATGGGAACCAGGCTGTTTTTCTTTTAAATTTTTATGTTATTCAATGAGTTTGTAGTCACAGTTTTTGTTTATCACATGTATTTTTATGATTATATATGTATAATGCAAATATCCAAGTCTCAAAATAATTGAATCAGGTCTCAAGTAAATACTATATGGTACCATTTTTAGAAAAAAGAATTTTGAAATCATTATAGAATCTTTTCCAGAAATGAAAGATATTGAGTGCAACTGTCAGGAGCTGTAATATAAACATGACAGTCTTATTCTCCATCCGCAATAACTCATAGAACATTTGCTGACTCAAACGATCATATGACATTCATGATAATATTCTCCAATTTAAATTAATTATAAGGTTGAATGAAATATTGGTGCAATTTAGTCTCTTGTAGAAACAAACTTCTATTGCAGAAATATAAATGAGCTTCAGTACATCAATGTGAAGCACTAAAGGCTTCTGCTTGTGAACGAATTCATCCTCATGCATGTTGATTTCTGAAGAATATTTCCAGATGTACAGATTCATAATGCCCAAAATTACAACTTGTTTGCTTTAGCTATTTTGCTTTGATGATGCCCTTAAAATTTAAACATTATGATTTCCCAAAAATGCAATTTGAGTGGAATTCATTGCAGAAAATACCCTGTGAAAATGATAAAGGGGATGGGATGACTTCCCTATGAGGAGAGGCTGAAGCATCTAGGGCTCTTCAGCTTGGAGAAAAGGCGGCTGAGGGGAGATATGATAGAGGTCTATAAAATAATGAGTGGAGTGGAACGGGGAGACGTGAATCGTTTGTTTACTCTTTCCAAAAATACTAGGACTAGGGGGCATGCGATGAAGCTACAAAGTAGTAAATTTAATATGTATTGGAGAAATTGTTTCTTCACTCAACATGTAATTAAACTCTGGAATTCGTTGCCAGAGAATGTGATAAAGGCGGTTAGCTTAGCGGGGTTTAAAAAGGGTCTGGGCAGCTTCCTAAAGGAAAAGTCCATAGACCATTATTAAATTGACTTGGGAAAATTCAATGCTTATTTCTGGGATAAGCATCATAAAATGTATTGAGCTTTTCTGGGATCTTGCCAGGTATTTGTGACATGAATTGGCCACTGTTGGAAACAGGATCCTGGGCTTGATGAACCTTTGGTCTGTCCCAGTGTGGCAATACTTATGTACTTATGAGGTCACAGCCCACAGTTTGGGATGGAGCAGACTGACTATTGGAACAATAGAGCAGTGTCCAAGTGCCCACAGCATTAGGGGGCATTATCCTCTAGCTTCCACCTAATTTAATCACTTTGGTTAAGTGGTTAGGGATCCATGACCCTTATTTCCCAAAGGCCCATAACACTGTCAGTCCACTCCTGGCTTGAGGGACACTATCTCATAAAATGAGATGCAAATATTTTTGTGGGATAACCAAGATACTTTAAAAGTCATTGCTATGCATTATTTGTGGATATGGGCTTATAAAATCGCCTATGCGATGTATGGTAAAAATACTTGCATAGTGCCATTTCGTGCATCATTTGACCTGCAATTGGGGGACACATTCCTTGAATTGGGTTGAGGAGGATTTGTAATTACATGCAAACTTTTACAGTTTTAAAAGTATCTGCATATCTTTCCTCTGACAAAAGTACCTGCACCAGTTAGTGGATGTTAATGTGTAGAGATACTTTTCATGTAATAGTTTTCAAATTGAAAGTAGGCTTATGTTTTACTTCGAATATTCAGAAGTCATCAGATTGAAAAGTATGCATTTGTCCCATACACACAATTATAAAATTACCCTCAAATATATCTCCCCCCCCCCCCCCCCCCCAATTTGGCACAAGTTTTCCATGCATAGAATTTGATGAAGTGACAGGTGATGAACTGTCTCAGTGATGAAATGTCCATCCACCAACCAGATAATTGTCATTTCTACACATATGCATGAAAGGTTTCACATAATATATGCAAATGATTAGAATACCAGCATGCTACCAAACGTTAGGTGGATTCTTATAGAATCACCTCCAAATTGTGTATCCCTTGTATCCCGTCTCTGCCAGTGTTCCCATCCCATCCCATCCCATCTCACCTCACCCCATCTCTGTTCCAGGTCACCACTACCCTATCAGTTGAAAAGTATTTTATCACAAATTTATTGTTTGTGTTTCCCAGTTTTAGCACCATAGGATAACCCCTTGTTCTTGAACTTTCCATTCTGTTTTTTAGGGGGCCCTTTTACAAAGGCAAACTGAAAAATGGTATGTAGTAGTGTAGATGTGTGTTTTGGGTGTGCACAGAATCATTTTTCAGCGCACCTATAAAAAATGCCTTTTATTTATTTTTGCCAAAAATGGACGTGCAGCAAAATGAAAATTGCCGAGTGTCCATTTTGGGTCTGAGACCTTACTGCCAGCCATTGACCTAGTGGTAAGGTCTCATGTGGTAACTGGGTGGTAATGGTCTATGCACATAGAATGACGATTACTGCCTGATTACCGCCCACACGCCAGGAAAATAAAAATATTTTCCGGCACGCCTAGCGTACGTGCATCAAAAAATGAAATTATAGCAAGGGTCATGCAGTAGCAGGGCGGTAACTCAAAATTTATTACATTTTCAATACTTTTTATTGTATGATGGAACAATTCCCCGTGCCAAAATCTTTAAGAGATAATGCAGGACCAGATAATGTGTGCAGCTGGGAAGACACTGACTCCTGTAATTCATTCTTTCTGTACCTTTTGATGAACCCCACACTGTGTATAGCTCATTCCTCACATCACAAATAGAGGAATCATTGCCCAAGGGGGAGCTTGTGACTTTTGCTCTGAACAACTAATGGTATTTGCTAATCCTACATCATCCTCTATTGGCCTAAGCACATGAAGGATATGGAATTATTAACCAAACTGTGTTTGCATAAAGACCTGGCCAATGTTCATCCAATAACCAGTGATCACCTATCCAAATGCAGTGCTGTCTCACTGACACACTTGAAGTACATAACAAAGTACAGTAGCATGGTGAACATAAATTACTAACTGGTCTCTCATGAACCAACAGTGGTAAGACGGTCTTCATTGTAGTAGCTAGGAACTTGGCAAAAATCTTAACATCACAATTTATTAAGGAAAAGTTCCTGTAAGAGCTGCATTATTGAATGTCCTTTTCTGCTGTATATTTGACTGAGATGGTAGCTAAAATCACTGCCTCAGGTAGATTACCTTTCTTTTAAATGCTATTATAGATATGCACTATCCTAAGGATTAACTGCTGTGAAAACCTTTATAGAATAGTAAAGTCATTCCATTATCCTTTTGGATTTTTCCTTCTTGTCGGGATGAAGGGATGATCAACCAAAACCCCATTAACTGTTGCTACTAACCTGAAAAAAGCCTCCTCGGGTACTAAGCATCTAATAAGTCAATTGGCTTCCACTTTTCTATCAGGTTGTTGTAATTTACAGAAACATAAAATCTGTCATAATGGGTCAGACCAAAGTCCATCTAGCCCAGCACCCTGTGTTTGTATGGCTGATCCAAGTAACAAGTACTTGGCAGGATCCCAAAGAGTAAACAAGATTCCACGCTACTTACTCCCAAAGATAAGCAATGGCTTTCCTCAGGTCTACTTAGTATTTTTGGAAAGAGTAAACAAGCGATTCATGTCTACCTGTTCCACTCCACTCGTTATTTTATAGACCTCTTTCATATCTCCCCTCAGCCGTCTTTTCTCCAAGCTGAAGAGCCCTGGCCACTTTAGCCTTTCCTCATAAGGAAGTCATCCCACCCCGTTTATCATTTTTGTTGCCCTTCTCTGTACCTTTTCTAATTCATCTATATCTTTTTTGAGATGCAGTGACCAAAATTGCACACAGTATTCGAGGTGCGGTCGCACCATCGAGTAATACAAAGGCTTTATAATGTCCTCATTTTTGTTTTCCAGTCCTTTCCTAATAATACCTAACATTCTATTTGCTTTCTTAGCCACCACCGCACACTGAGCAGAGGGTTTTCAATGCATCAGCGGTGACACCTAGATCCCTTTCCTGGTTGGTGACTGCTTCTTTCTTTGCTTTTGCTTCTTCTGTTTGGCTGCACTTAGAGCTATGATTCTCCCTCAAATAGCTGTTTTGGCTGTGTCCCGCAGTGTGCTGCTTGAAACCTCCCCTGTAGCATTTATCTGAAAAGAGTGACTGCTTTTGTTTTCTCTAATTACATGATCTTTTAACATGGATTCATCAAGGTGCTACATTCTCTATTTTACCCCAGTTTGGCCCCTTCCTCCCTCTCAGCATAATTTAAGACACGAATGGGCCAAGAAATCAGGCTAATCATATATTCAGTTACCCCAGAAACAACAGAGGGCAATTTTGGAGTAGGAACTGTAGAGGGTGGATATAAAAAAATCCTTTTCAATAGGGTTTAATTCTTTAAATGGATCCGCAAGGTTAAAATCAGAGAAATATTAATTGCGCAGTGCTGGCCAGTTCCTCAAATCACTCATTACTGGCTCCATTTTATCTAGATCTAGAAAAAGGATCATATTGCCCCCCCTATATTTGACAGCCTTCCATCCAATGTTATCAGCTCTATTAAACGATGAAATTTAAAAGGGTTCTCAGTTGCACTTTGGTAAACATATTGAAGCTAATATTATATGTTTACATCACTATTCACCTTTCAAGAACAGAAATCAATCTTCCCAGTTTCTTGTTATAGTACCTACAGATAAAGCGATCCTTTTACTAAGCAGCAATAGGCACTAACGAATGCTTCCAGGCAATCAGGCACCAGGCAGTAGTTCAGGCATAGTGCACACTTCCCCTGTGCTATAAAATCTTTTAGTGCCAGGGGTGTATTTCGGAGCCGGAAGTAGGTGTGTCCAGGGCCAATTAGTCAGCGCAGCTACATTGCCGCATGCCAACCAATTAGCTCATGGTTAACACATGAACCCTTTGTGCCAACTAAATAGTTGTGAGTAAGGCTCGCATGCCAATGGCCACATGCTAATTTGGACATTAGCACCTGTACATTAATGGAAAAAATATAAATACGGCCATTTTACAGCCACGCTAAAAGGGGCCTCAGCTCACAGGGAAACCTGCACTATAACCATAGTGCATGGGTCCTTTCAACATAGCTTAAAGACCCCAAGGGTTTTGCTTTACTATTACACTGGCTATTTTTTTTTCCTTTTGCAGAGGAGCAAAAGGACTGCGATTCACCCAAACTTTAGTGAAAAATTTCTTCTTACAAAAATGTGTTTCCTGCAGGAGAAAAATCTAATGTAAGCTTTTATTTAATTAATCTCTCTCTAAAAAATTCATTTTTCCCAGGCATTCAGGCTTTTTGCATTTAGAGAAACTCATAAAAAGTAATACAGTACATAAGTAGCATTAAAGTTGATATTCAGTGCTAATTGCCATATCTCATCATTTTGCTGCTCAAATGTTCCAAAAATGCTTGTGCTATATAAATAAAAAACAAATCCTCAAAACCTACAATCCTACCTTTTTCACACCCACACTCACTTTAGAGAGAGTAGCATACCTGCCTGAAATTTATCTCAAATGCAGGCAGGTACTCTAATCTATGGGACTGACAGTTAACAATAAGGGCTCGAAGGAATTTGCATGCAGCTATTAAGTATAGGCGCTTAGCCATCCACAAATCAATATTCAGCTGAAGTAGAACTTGCTCTATCCTTAGCAAGCAATGTCATCTGCCAGAAAGCTGAGATTTAGGTAAGACACATTTTGAAAGTAAAAGACTAGTTAAAGACAGAAAAGTAAGTAACAGACCAAGATCACAGACAGGAGCAAGGTGAGACGACAGTCAGTAATCAAAGAAAAAAGAGAAGACTGGTCCAGTTCCCTGCACTCACTACTCACCCAGTGCAAAGCAAAATCTAATCCCAGAGGTACTAAGAGAATATATCCTTCCAAAAAAGCACACACCATGTTGTACTATTCACTTGAGAGAGCAGCCCTGTTCTAGAGGGGATCTGTTGTCCGCTATTCACACTGCTGCCCCAGCTGAAGTTTCTTTTCAAATAAATTACAGCTACATAACTGAACTTTTATGATTAGTGTTTTCACCATTCTCTTCCAGCAGCAGATCCCTCAAAAATATTTGAAGCCATATTAAACTTTCCCTCCATCTACCAGGGCTGTCTTTGGAGAGATTGGCTGAATGCAGTTAAGTTTGATTATGGTGACCTACCAAATAAATTTGCATGGGATCTAGGTTTTCTCTGTAGTATTCTGCTCAAATTACATACTAAGAAGTTCACTGTGGAAGGCTTGCATGTTTTTAAATATGTATACCAATTTTGCAATACTACTATTTATTATTTATTTAGATTTTGCTCACACCGTTTCAGTAGTAGCTCAAGTTGAGTTACATTCAGGTACACTGGGTATTTTCCTGCCTCTGGAGGGCTCACAATCTAAGGAGTCCTTTTACTAAGGTGCCCTGAAAAGTAGCCTATGCTAGTGTAGGCATGTGTTTTGGATGCTTGCAAATACATTTGTCAGCACACATGCAAAAAAGGCCTTTTCTTTTGCCGAAAATAAAAATTGGTGCGTGTCCATTTTGGGTCTGAGACCTTACCATCACCCATTGACTTGGCGGTAAGGCCTCACACGTTAACCGGGTGGTAATGGTCAACACACGTACAGTGCTGATTAACACCATTATGTGTAGAGGAGTGGCCTAGTGGTTAGAGCACTGGTCTTGCAATCCAGAGATGGCCAGTTCAAGTCCTGCTGCTGCTCCTTGTGATCTTGGGCAAGTCACTTAACCCTCCATTGTCTCAGGTACAAACTTAGATTGTGAGCTCTCCTGGAACAGAGAAACATCCACCGTACCTGAATGTAACTCACCTTGAGCTACTACTAAAAAAGGTGTGAGCAAAATCTAAATAAATAAATTACATTAATCATAACATTATATTTCAATGCAAATTTATTTATTTCAAAAAACACTTCTATAATAATGAAGCACAACAATCTATTAAAAACATATAAGACATAACCCCACACTCATTCATTCATTCATTCATTATCCACATCTGTGACATCATTAAAATAACCTTATCCAATGCTAAGGAGTCAGTCCATGGTGAAAGTTACTACAGTAAATCAGTAATCCTCCTAATAATCCAGATTAGTTAGTTTCTTCCCATCAAGAAGCCTCAGCCCACACACACGGAAATCCTTCAAAACTCCTCAGTTCATTGGTTGATATAGAATTGGGCAATTTTCACACCTTCCACTCTTATAGTGATTGTCCAGCCCAGTTGTTCCACTCTTATAGTGATTGTCCATATTTACTTGGCATAAATCCCGATGCCTAAATTAGGCACAGAGGGCCTGATTCTATATATGGTGCCTAAAATTAACACATGTTAGAGAATTACTCCTAAGCATATTTTAAATACTGCACGTAAATCTACATAGTTCATATGACTAAATCAACTTGCATTCTTTTACACCAACGAAAAGCTGGTGTAAATCCCTGCATGTAGATTTACACACACTGGCCCATATTCTATAACAATATGTGTAGACTTTGGAACACTCATGAAATGCCCCTTTCCATGCCCCTTTTTGCCTGCGCATAAATCCTATGTCTCATAGTTAAAAAGGGTGTGTAATGGGCGGGTCATAGGCATTTCTAAAATCTATGCACATTCCTATAGAATACACTGGTCTGCGCCTAATTTAGACATTGGTATTTACATGAGGTTCTAGTTGGCGTAACTGCCTGTGACTAAATTTAGTCACACATATGGGTGCTCGGTGTATTCTATACATCACCCAGAAATTTAGGTTTATTCTATAAAGTACACCTAAATTGAGGCATACTTTGTAGAATGCGCTTAGGCAAATTTCATTCAGCACTGAATTTTTAGGCATGATGTTAGAATCTAGTCCTTTAAATGTAAAATTGTGTGCCCAATTTTAGAGAATTGTAGGGTTGGTGATCTTAGTGCATGCCTTCAAGCTACTACCATCCAGCTCATTTTCGAAAGTGATCGCCAGCCATCTTCCGACACAAATCGGGAGATGGCCAGCGATCTCCTAAACCCGGAGAAATCAGTATAATCGAAAGCCAATTTTGGCCGGGTTCAACTGCTTTCCGTCGCAGAGCCAGCGAAACATCAAGGGGGGTGTGTCGGTAGGGTAGTGAAGGCAGGACGGGGGCATGCTCACGAGATGGCCGACTTTGCCTGATAATGGAAAAAAAAAGCCAGGCTTGACGAGCATTTCGCCGGCTTTACTTGGTCCTTTTTTTTCACGATCAAGCTTCAAAAAGGGGCCCCAACTGACCAGATGACCACTGGAGGGAATCGGGGATGACCTCCCCTTACTCCCCCAGTGGTCACCAACTCCCTCCCACCAAAAAAAAAAAATAAAACACATTTTTTTTGCCAGCCTCTATGTAAGCCTGAAATGTCATACCTAACTCCATGACAGCAGTATGCAGGTCCCTGGAGCAGTTTTTAGTAGGTGCAGTACACTTCAGGCAGGTGGGCCCAGGCCCACCCCCCCTACCTGTTACACTTGTGGTGGTAAATGGGAGCCCTCCAAAACCCACCCTAAACCCACTGTACCCACATCTAGGTGCTCCCCTTCACCCCTTACGGCTATGGTAATGGTGTAGAGTTGTGGGGAGTAGGTTTGGGGGGGTTGGGGGGGGGGCTAAATAACCAAGGGAAGGGAGCTATGCACCTGGGAACTATTTTTATTTTATTTTTTAATTTTTAGAAGTACCCCCTAGGGTTCCTGGTTGGTGTCCTGGCATGTGAGGGGGCCAGTACACTACAAATGCTGGCTCCTCCCATGACCAAATACCTTGGATTTTGCCGGGTTTGAGATCGCCGGCATTATTTTCCATTATGGCCGAAAACTGAGGCCGGCCATCTCAACCCCGGCAAACTCTAACATTTGGCCGGGCCCAACCGTACTAGCGAAGAAAAAGATTGCCGGCCATCTTTTTCGAAAATACAGTTGGCTCCGCCCGCTTGCGGCGCTGGTGCCGGAGATGGCCGGCCAGCTATTTGGCCGGCACCTTTCGATTATGCCCCTCCATATGTGTTAAAACATTTGATGGAATTTGGCCTGTTAGCACAGTATACAGCACATTACCTATATTTTCAAAAATATTTTTAGGAGGGGGTATGTCATGGGTAGAGAGTGGGCAGTCCACATTATGATTGTATATGCTAACTGGATAATCCAGGATTATCACGGGAGCATTTACCACTTCCTAAATAGGAGATAGTAAGTGCTTCTGCACTAAGTTTTTGCAGGTACTGCTCATTCACAACAATAGCCCATGGCCTGCAAAAAAATAAAATAAATGCCATAGAAATTGCTGTATTAAATCTGGACTTTGTGCATAGAATAGACCCACGTTAGGATACACAAAGCTCAGATTTTACCACACTTTAGTAAATAGGTCTTCTAAATTGATAAATTAATCTGAGTGACTGAATTTTGCCTCTCTCCAGATAATTTATAGACAGCTTCTGAGTATACAGATGACTTTAATAGATATAAAACTCATGGCACGATCAACTGATAATTATTATTCATATAACCTGCAAAGTATAAAAAAAGACTTAAGCTGTTGTCATCACAACTGACTGAATTAATATTTTTGAATATCAAGCACATAGAGTTTAATATTTCAAAGTCCATTAACTACATCAAAGTGTTAATGCATATTAAATGCTATCAGAAGTGGTTAATGTGCATAAGCTAGATCAGTGCTTCCCAAGTCTAATCCTGGAGTACCCCTTGCTTGTCAGGTTTTCAGGATATCCATAATGAATAGGTATGGACTTTAGTTGCATACACTGCCTCCCATTATATACAAATCTATGTCATGCATATTCATTGTGCATATCCTGAAAACCTAACTGGCAAGGATACTCCAGGATCGGACTGAGCTAGATTATGCATATATTTAGCTTGCAGTAGTATTAATGTGAAATATATTCTAATGATGTACTGAAGCACAAAAACACACAAAATCGCTTATTACCAGGAGAAAAAATATGCATGCAAAGTGCTTCAATGACATATTACAAAAATCTTATATATACTTCAGGAAACTAGCGTTAAGCTTTGGCAATACCATCCGGAAATCCTTCTCTACTTGGTGCATAATTAAACATTTGCTGCAAAAATGTGTCTTGTTTGCACCACATTAACATCAGCAGTTAATATCCTGGATGAACATTATATTTATATGTGTTAACAGCCAATTGGTTTAATTCAATATTATATGTACAGATAATTTATAGCCACAAAGAACAATTTATAGCAAGACTACATTAAGAGTCACTACAGAGGAAAAGGATCTAGGTGTAAAAATTGATGATACATAGAAACCTTTGATCATTGTGCAGCAGCGGCTAAGAAAGCAAATAGAATGCTAGGAATTATTAGGAAATGAATGGAAAACAAAAATGAGAATGTTATGTGACCCCCCGCCCCCCCCCCCCCCCGCCCACACACACCTAAAAAAACTGGGCTCTGGCATAAGGCTGGAGGAGGGAGGATTTTCTGGGGATCATTAAGGAGACAGAGAGGGGAATAATCGAACGGCGCAGGTGAAATACATGGCTGGCGATGTATTTTGGCGGTGCCGCAAACAGCTGGCCAGACCCGTATTTTCGAAAAAGATGGCTGGCCATCTTTTGTTTTGATAATACGGTTCTGGCTAGCCAAATGCCTTGGATTTGGCCGGGGTTTGAGATGGGCGGCTTCGTTTTTTAGCGATAATGGAAAGTTATGTCTGCCATCTCAAACCCCGGCCAAATCCAAGGCATTTGGCCGTGGGAGGAGCCAGCATTTTTAGTGCACTGGCCCCCCTGACATGGCAGGACACCAACCGGGCTCCCTAGGGGTCACTGCGGTGGACTTCAGAAAAGCTCCCACATGCATAGCTCCCTTACTTTGGGAGCTGAGCCCTCCAACCTCCCCCCCCCCCAAAAAAAAAGAACCCCACTACCCACAAATGTACTGCACCCACTAAAACTGCTCCAAGGACCTGCATACAGCCTCTAGGACTTATTGCTGCTGTATAACTTTGGCACACCAGTTCACACCTGAAGACTAATCTCTTGAAATAAGCATGTTTACTCACAGTTAACTGCAGATCAGAGATTGTGCCCCACTGGCAAAGAGTCCCCTGGTACTAAGATTAGCAGTAAGTCAGAGCTGGCACAAGGGTGTACAATGCCCTCTTTCAGCACCATTCAAGGTAATAACTAAGTTCTCTAACATGGGTAACACAGGAAAGGGTACTAAAACTGGCTTACAAAAATTGCCACTGCCGCATGGACTACAACAGGAAACAAAACAGAGCACACTCTGACCCAGTAAGCAAGGGGAAAGCACCATGGGAGTACAGCCTACCAACTACCAATACCTACACCCACCACAATGCATTGCTGATGTGACTCTGCAGTGCAAATAACAGAAAACGTGTCACACTTACCCCAGAGTCACATCACAAGGAGGAAAAGGCTGTTGGAAGACAGAACACATTCTGCTGTCATGGAGGTGGGTACGGCATTTGAGGCTGGCATACAGGCTGGAAAAAAAGTGTTTAAAGTGGGTTTTTTTTGTGGGAGGGGGTTAGTGACCACTGGGGGAGTACGGGGAGGTCATCTCCACTTCCTTCCGGTGGTCATGTGGTCAGTTTGGGCACCTTTTTGAGGCTTGGTCGTGAAAATAAAAGGACCAAGTAAACCCGGCGAAATACTGCTTAACGTCGTATTTTTTTTACATTATCGGCGAAAGCCGGCTATCTGGTAGCCACGCCCATTCCTGCCCATGTTCCGCCTTCACTTTGCTGCCGACACACCCCTTTGAACTTTCGCCGGTGAGGCGACGGGAAAGCGGTGATGCTGTCAAAAAAAGCAGCTTTCGATTATACCGATTTTGCCGCTTTTCCCAGATCGCCGGCCATCTCCCGATTTGTGTCGGGAAATGGCCGGCGATCACTTTCGATTATGAGCTGGAGAGCTGACATTGACAGCCTAGTAGGAGAATCAGAACAGTCCATTGGGGCATGGCCAGGAGTTAATAAAAGAGATTGTATGGAGAAAATTCTGGTCTTTGGTAGACCATCCCCCTTGAAACCCATTGTACTGAGTGGGAAATCCTGGGAACCAAAGCAGGAGGATTTTGAAGTGTAGTGGTTGGAAGCTCCTGCCATAGGGCAGAGGGTGCCTGCAGAGTGTTCCCTACTTGGGAACGACAAGGAGGACTTGGGGAAAAAGACACCCCAGGTAGGAGAAGTGGGAGCAGGAGTGTTTCACTTCTGGTGGGACTTTCATTGCACAGGCAACTGATCCCTGTTCTGGGATGGGAGAGGAGATAGATTGAGTTTATTATATGGAGATGACAGTGAAATTGTAAGAAGCCTACTGGGAGAAGAAAATCAAGTACTTTGTTCTGGTTTGCAAATAGAGGAGATTTAAGATAGACCTGAACTGTGAGTTTGAATGCCCTGATATCATGTGGAGACTATGTTAAGCACTGTGCTGACCACCTAAGAAAAACACCCTGAATTGTACAGACCAAGTTTACAAGTTTATGAACTGTTTTTCAAGTTACTGTTAGTAAAGTATATTGAAGGTTAACACTGAGGTTGCTGACTAATTATTGAGTGAGAGTGCCTAGAAAAAAGGGTACCCTTGGCCTACTGGATTCTGTTCCTGGCCTGTGCCCAGCTTGAGTGACCCAACTAATGTGAGCAGTGTGTGTGTGCAGATGTATCGTTTGGGTGACCTTAGTCCCAGGTGAGGTGTGAGACCCCAGGCAGAGCTGAGTAGAAGGTGCAACCCAGAGTTACAGAACATGCTTTTATATCGCTCCATGGTGTGATCACATCTCAAAAAAGATATAGCAGAATTACAAAAAGGTACAAAGAAATGTAAAAAAAAAAAACGCAAATGATAAAGGGGATGAGACAATTTCCCTATAAGGAAAGGTTAAAGTGGCTAGGACACTTCAGCTTGGATAAGAGACAGCTGAGAGGAGATGTGATAGAAACTTATAACATATTGAGTGGAGTGGAACGGGTAGATGTGAATCAGTTGTTTACTCTTTCCAAAAATACTAGGACTAGGGGGCATGTAATGATGCTACTAAGTCAGGGCTGGTGGAATGCAGTAAGCAGGGTATGCATGGCAGAGGGGGTGCCAACATTTAGAGGCACCAGAAATGGCATGCTATGGCCTGCAGATCTTCCCCATCTCTCTACCTCTGTCTAGTGTCTCCCTCACCTCCCTGGTCTAACTTTAAAATGTATTTTTTCTAAACAGAGGGTTTCCGGTGTGGGAGCAATTCAAACATGCTGCCTTTGGCCTTGTCGGCACTCTCTCACTCTGCTGCTGTGGTCTGCCCAGGCAGAAAAGGGAAGTTGCATCAGAGGTGGAGCAGACCGTGGAAGAGGAAGAGGGAGAGTGCTGAGGATGTTTCAATTGCTCCTCCATGAGGGAAACCCCCTGCTTTGATAAAAATATTTTGTTAGACTGGGCATGTGAGAGAGATGCCAGATGGGGCGGGGGGGGGGGGGGGGGGGGAATAAGAATTCAAAGAAAGGCGATGCTGGAATGAAGGTGGGTGGAAAAAATAATCGGCATGGAAAAAGGGGCCAGGTGGGAGAATGGTGAAGGGAGAAGAGAGAAAGGAGGGCAGTGGCACCGACTGATAGTTTACAGGGGTGCTTTAGAGGCCCTAGCACTGGCCCTCTACTAAGTAGTAAATTTAAAACAAACCAGACAAAATAATCACACAACATGTAATTAAATTATGGAATTTGTTGCCAGAGAATGTGATCAAAGCAGTTAGCTTAGCAGGGTTTTAAAAAGGTTTGGATAATTTCCTAAAATAAAACTCTATAAGCCATTTTTGAGATGATCTGGGGAAAATCTACTTTATTTCTAGGATAAGCAGTTTTACTCTTTTGGGATCTTGCCAGGTACTTGTGACCTGGATTGGCCACTGTTGGAAACAGGATACTGGGTTTGATGGACCTATAAAATGCTTACGTTCTTATGTCAAAGAAAACAAAGCGTATGGCTTTTTGAAAATCATCTGTACCCTAAAGTCTTTTTCATGGAAACAAAAGTTAAAATTTTTGGTTTTGCAAAACTACTGTTAATAGTTACTAAGAGCTCCTATATACAAATGTGTGCAAAGGCTTTTCAGTTAGGGCTGTATTCAGTAAACAGCATCTAAAATGTAGGCGTGTTAGAATAACACGCATAGTGCTATTCTATAATCCTCATCTAAAGTAATATGCGATTTATAGAATAGCGCATAGTCTGGGGGAAAGCACTTACATTGAGGTGCAACCATTTATGCCACTGAAATCCTGGTGTAAATACCTTCACTAAAAATATGCTCGTTCCCTCGAATTCTATAACGTGGGTACATTTGATTGATGCTCAAAACACACCTTCCATGGCCATGCCTCCTTTTCAGATAGATGCATTGGAATTTACGCACACCTCTTTTAAGAATGTCTACAAAGACGTGCACGTAAATACCAATTATTGCCAATTAGTGATAATTGGTTATTGGCTATACCAGGCTATACCATGGTTTGTCCTGATTTAGATTGTAAGCTCTTTTGAGCAGGGACTATCTTTCTTCTTCATGTTCAATTGTAAAGCGCTGCGTACAACTGGTAGCGCTATAAAAGTGATTTATAGTAGTAGTATTTATATAGTAGTGAACTACTTCACAAAGATTAGCATATTTTACATCTAATACTATGCAACCAACAATGACTTAGATAATGCTGAGTTAAGGAAGATAGCCAGCATTACTGCCCTTTAAGTCACATAAGAGGCAAATAGCTTACACTGGCTCTATGGCTAGCATAAGTGCTTGTGATTAAATGATAAGCATGTATATATCCAGTTATGCTAGTATTCTATAAATGAAACTAGGTACCTACATTTCTTTATAGAATAGGCTTGTACAGGTGTCCTCTGAGTGCCTAATTTTAGGTGCTCTGTTACAGAATTGCCCTCAAAATGCCTCTTACAAAGTTACCTCAGCATAAAAGTATGTACTATGATAAGTAGGTAGATATTTTTTATGTGACCCAGATAAAGGCCTGTTCAGGGGAGGAGTTTGGGCAGAACCTGGGCAGAGTCAAGAAGAGCACACATAGAGGGAAATTCTATAAATGGTGCTCTAAATCATCACTAAGACTGAAAATATAAAAGGCACATGCCCCTTATAGAATCACACTTAGTGCCAATTCCTATGCCTAACTTTGGGCACAGACCTATGCCCGCTGAAACCTAGTGTAAATGCTGGCACCTAAGTTAGACACAATGAGACCATATTCTCTAAGAACATGCATAACTTTTTGGAACACCTTTGACACGCCCATCTCCATCCCATGGCCATGCCCCCTTTTGAGTTATATTCTATTAGAGTTAGGCACCATGCCTTTTAGAATAGCGAATTTGTGCACAAATTTTAATGCGTCAATTAACCTCGATAATTGCTTTTGTTCCCAATTATTGATATTAATAGGCTCATTAGCCAATTAATTTGCAAGCATATCTCAGAAGCACACCCAAATTTTGGCACCCAAATCTAGACATCGATGTGGTTGACAACACATTGCTACTTGAAGGACTGAATCAGATAGGAATAATAGGGATTGTGCTGAAATGGTTCAGTGAATGCCTTTCAAATCAAAGCTGTTCTGTCAAGCAAAACAGACAACTTTCCTACTACTGCTCTACTAACTGTGGGGTTTCACAGGGATTTCCCCTTTCACCGATTCTGTTCATCCTCTTTGTCATCCCTTGCCTCAATAAACCTGGGACTTACTACTATTATCCTATGTGGTATTACTACTCAATACATCTGGGAACAACTATTATCGTACAAGGATGACATCCCATTTCTCTTACCAGTAACAGCATCAAACAAAGATCCAACTCAGTGTGTAGCGAATGGTATGACTGCTGTTAGCACCTGGACCCTGACCAATAATTTGAAACTGAACGCGTTAAAAACCAAGGTCATGTGGTTCTGAAATAAGGGAGTAGAGGTTCCATCATCAATATCTTTGTCCAGTGGTCAAAGCTTTACAGTCAAATCTGAAACCAGAGTATTAGGGGTCTTGCTTGATTCTTTACTCGCCTTCTCTTTCCATCTTAATCAGCTATGGAAGAAAACACTATTCAAAATGAGACAGCTACGTCTAGTCAGACCATTCTTTGATCAAAAAGCCTTCCCACTACTAGTCCAAATGTCAGTCCTATCTCACTTGGATTACTGTAATGTACTATTTCTTGGTATGAAATGTCAATATCAGAAAAAAAATGTAAATCATATAGAATACAGCTAATATACAGACTGAATAGATATACTAGTGTTTCAACTCATCTAAACAAACTGCACTGGCTTCCCATAGCAAAAAGACTCAGGTTCAAAGCTGACTAAGACCGCTTCGCTATATCTGCTCCAGTCTAACAGACTGAAACAACAACAACTAATGCTAGCATCACCATTTCAAAAGACAATTTGAAATCATCAGATTTTCAGCTCTCTATTCCCTGTACTTGGAGTCAAAATATGGAACTCTTTACCTATCCCCATCAGAACAGAAAACAGCTACCTCAACTTCAGGAAGAGGCTAAAAACCTTTCTCTTCCCAAAGGCTGCTTCTTAATCCATCATGACTTCTACTTCCAAGTATTATCCATTATCCTTTCCTTTAATGTTTTTAGTCTCATTCATTACATCAATGGTCTCTAATGTTTCTCATAACTCACACTAACACTGTCTGCTTTTGTCTCACCTAGAATGTAAACTGCACTGAACCCTGGAAAGGGGATATTAGCTGTGTACAAGAATTGAACTGAAGTGAATTGAATATATATAATCCAGGAGATAAATTATAACATATACAACTGTGAACATACTTCAACTATGTACATTTAAATCAGCTCTCAACTGGTGTAAATGTATGCAGCTCTTTATATAGAAGGATGACCCCTAGCGGTAATAACATGAGACTTCTGCTAAGGGTCATCGGCACTATTTTGGATTCTGGTTCAGAAAATCTCCTTATATGGAAGAATGCCCCTTTAGCAGTAGTACTGCTACAAAACCACTAGGGGTCATCAGTACCATTTTGGATCCTAGCACAATATCAGGAGAGAGTGGAAGGGGACTATTCTACCTTAGGCTACTAAACCACCATAAAGACGAGACCCCAGGGTAGGTTCTAGGAGGTGAGGGAGATGGGTCTTGTGGATTGTTGCTTGTTCTCAGGGAAGGATATATAGATGAAGAGAGAGAGAATGGACTTTGGGGGGGTGGGATGGGAAACAGGAAAATGTCACATGGGGTACATGACATCCAAGAGGAATTTAGAGAGAGATGTTGGGGAGGGGTGTGCTACCAAAGAAATCCTGTATTTCTTTCTTTATTTATTTTGGAATGGGCAAGTACTCCTGCACTATTTGTCACTGCCTGTAACATGATTTAAAGACCTTTCTTTAAAGGGCCAATAAATGGCCATATGCTAATTTAAAAATTGTCATATGACAATTTACTGCCATATCCCTTACCATCTCCTATTTAGGAGGTGGTAAGGGCTCCAGAGGTAACCTGGCACTAATACTGCTGGGGATACAACCCCAGCACTAGAAAATAAAAGAAATGGTGCCAGAAATGGTTGAGACCTGGGACTTCCACCAAGCTCCTGGGCGAGCCCGGCAAAGGGACTACTCACTGTGCATCAAGCCAGTGCTAGCCCTACTGCCCTTTCATAAAATGGCCCCGTGATAGTGTGCTAGTTTTTGCACCTAACACATGGTAAGTGCAAAAACTTGTTGCATTATAGTAAAAGGATCTCTCAGTCTTCAAATGGTTTCCATGACTGACCGAGCAAGAACTGCCCATTTGTCAGTTTGAAAAGGTTTAATTACTTGTCCACAATAGAAGCTGAATAAGATGATAAACTAAAGACATAAATTATTGACAACAGAGTACAGAAGAAATGACAGCAAATGCTCTGTGCCGTTCTCTGCTATTTTAATTATTCATACATTACTTTGATCTACAACACTATTAAACCTATGTACAGAAAGTAGTCACAATAGTTTGCATTATATCAAGAAGAAAAGAAGAGAAAAAAATCTGTCAGGTAAGGAAACTTTTGCTGATTCTCAGAAAACAGAAAGCCCATTATTATGCTTTTGAATTTGATTACTCACCTTTCTAAACCCATTCTTAAGGTGGGTTGCCATTCAGTAACAATAGAGGTTCTTACCCCAAAGGTCTTATAATCAAGTTGGTACTTGAGGCACTGGAGAGCGAAGGGGTTCTTTTACTATGCATGCCCAACGCATGCCAAAATAGAGTTACCGCATGGCTACCATGTGGCTCTTGTGGTAATTTCATTTTTGGCGTGCATCCGATAGGCGTATACAAAAATTATTTTCAGACGCATGTATCGCACACGCGCCAAGTGGCACTTGACACACATAGGTCATTATTGCCCGGTTACATCTTGAGTCTTTAGTGCTAGATCAATGGCTGGTATTAAGGACTCAGACTCAAAATGGACATGCTGCAATTTTGATTTTGCCACACGTCCATTTTCAGCAAAAATTTTAAAAAGCCCTTTTTTACAGGCACGCTGAAAAATGGATCAGTGTGCCCCCAAAACCTGCGCCTACACTACCGCAAGCCATTTTTCAGTGCACCTTAGTAAAAGGAACCCAAAATGACTTCCAAAGATGACCAATGGGGTTGCGCTGGCTTGGCGCATGCTGATTTGGCCCTTCAACTGGGCTCACTCAGAAGCCCGGCAGTAGTTCTGGCTCTTCTGCATGCCATTTCTGGCACTAGAAAATACATTTTTATTTTCATGCTGTGGGGGTGTGCTGAATGGTAATTGGGCAGTGCCCTGTGCTGCCTGATTACCATTGGAGCCCTCACTGCCTCCTAAAGAGGCATGGCCATTTAATGTCCCTTTAAAGAAAAGGCCTTTTTACCTGCGGCAGTAAAAGTTGGCCTCAGTGCAAGTCAATCCCACATGCCAATGTGGACCAACTTTTACCGCTGTTTAGTAAAAGGGCCCCTAAACCTTGATAATGTAATCTCAGAATGCTGAGATGGAAAGGGAAAGCTTTCTTAGAAAACCTTCCTTATGATACTACAGAATTATAATCACAAAATAGGACATTCTTTTAAACTCATTCAATGCCATTTTGAGGTTAGTGTCCATGGCCTTAACAGCCTGCCATAAAGTGTCCAATGTAACCACAGCTGGTTTTTCAATCGCCCCCAGCAATTTACCTCCAGATGCAGCCTTCATCTCCCTTCCAGCCAGCACTGCAGATCTCCTCGCTGACAAGCCAGGCTCCAAAAGCTCCTGCTCAGCTGCCCATCCTTGAAGACAACTTCTACCAACCACTTTGGGGTATGAAACTACCTCCAGAACCACTGCTGATGTGCTTCTGGGCTGCAGGGCTTGGGGGTTGAAACTCTGTTTTATGCTAAGAAACACCTGGTATATGCTATGATCCAGCAGATCTCTTAGCGGACCTCCTGAAGCAGGCTCCACAGTTACAGTGTGCCGCGTTATGGCTCCTTCCAGTGTAGTCTGCATCAGATGCCTCAGTGCCATCTGGTTCAGAGGGCAGCTCTTTTGAGCACCTTTCTGCAAGACCAGGGGGCAGAGGCAGTAGCGTCTGGAGTTCATGAAAATAAGGAGGAGCAATGTGATCACACGTCCACTCCCAACACTACCTTGACCCTAGTCACTCCTGCTTCTGCCAGTACTGGGTTACAATGGTGCCACTGAACCCTAGCAGTTGTCTCAAACTAGTAGCATTAAGGGTCAAATCACAGCAGCTTAACTCCTAGTTGTAATAATGGTATTATTGCAAAACTATATCTAGAGGTCACTAGAATTATTTTGAACCCAGTGTCGCCAGGGGCAGGAGTGACTAGGGATACTTTCTTTTTAAAATGTCCCACAAAGGGCCCTGTTTACTAAGCCGCACTAGCGTTTTCAGTGCACGTTAAAATTAGCACGCACTAAACGCTAGAGTTGCCCATATATACTATGGGCGACTTGGCATTTATCATGTGCTAATCATTAGTGTAAATTAAAAATGCTAACACGCCCTTAGTACTGCTTAGTAAATAGGGCCCTAAATGTATTGTGAGTCAAGAACTTAGATAGGTTTCTCAGGTGCTTTGTGATTAGAAGATTTTCTTAAGTATAAGAGAGCTTTTTTTCTGTGTTCTGATTATTTCCATTGTAGTGATTTGTGGGTGGGGATATATTTTAAATCATTGGTATGATTAGGCTCCTAGTGCTCATTTTGTTTTCTTTTACTTTTTAAATAGCCTTTTATTCTTTTCCGGAATCTTGCTCTTCTTGATTGGGGCTAGGTAGATTTGAGTTCTTGCTTGCATAGATTTGATATTTTTGGTCTATTAATATGGTATATGTTTGAGTTGATTGCTTCTTTTGTAATTTTGAAATTTCAATACAAAATAAAACAAAATGCAAATGTACATGTATGCATGTAAATTACCCACTCTTGAGCAGGCATAATGAATGTCTTTGATCTAGGCATGCTATCTGCTTGAATTTATAAAGACGTGGAAGGGTATTTTCAATATGACGTCTACTTCCAACTTTGGACATTTTGCTAAAAACATCCAACAAGCCTATCTTTTTGTTTTGAAATTTGCACTGATCACAAAACATCTAAAAACATCTAAGAAATGGCCCTTTTCTTTTACAACCATTTTTGAAAAAAAAAATGTCCAAGGGAAAAACGCACAAAAACAAGACATTGGCACGCAGGACCGTTAGATCATGTAGGAGTAAAAGGGTCACTCAGGGAGAACAGGGTCATAGCAGAAAGGCTGAATGAATTATTTGCCTTGGTCTTTACTGAAGAAGATGTAAGAGATCTACCCAGTGCCGTAGCGAGGGTGCCTGACACCCGAGGCGGGTCGCTGCTGCGCACCCCCCCGGGTGCAGGGCATGGCGCCCCCCCTCTGGAGCGCACCCCCCCAAAAGCACCCTACCTTTCAATGGGGGGCAGGCGGGAGGGCCGATCCGCCCCCAGTGCACGTCACTGGGAGCTGCGTCGGCTCTGCTGCTTCCCTGCTTTCTCTGCCCCAGAACAGGAAGTAACCTGTTCCGGGGCAGAAAGAGCAGGGAACCAGCGAGCCGACCCCCCCCCCCCCCAGCACATGCACCCGGGGCGGACCGCCCCACCGCCCCCCCCCTCCTTCCTACGCCACAGGATCTACCTGTACCAGAAAGGGTTTTCAAGAGTTACAATGTGGAGGAACTGAAAGAAATCTCATCACCTTTGAAAAACATGTCTGGTACAGAAATCTCTCTTACATTTTTTCCATAAAGACCGAATCAAAGAATTCATTCAGTCTCTCCACTAAGCCCTTGTCCTCCCTGAGTCCCTGTTTTGTTTCTTTATAGTCTATCAGTCCCATGGATTCCTTCACACTGCCAATGCAGGAAAAACAGCTCAGCGTATTCACTTATACTTCCATCGGCAGTGGATTACAATTGTAGCAGAAGCCTTGCTTTCATTCTTTTTGAGCTTAATATTCGTATATCTATATATCACAAGACTCCTGAAGAAGGCGTCTGAAGTGCCGAAACACGGCTGTGTTGAGTCGAGTATATATTTAAATAAAGAGATTGTTCCTAACCTACGTCGCCTACTAGTGTTGTTCAAGAGCCTACTCCTCCTACTCCCCCTTTCCTCAGGACCCACAATTTCTACATCAAAATAATATGAACAGGAGTAGGATGGTCTGGTCTTCACAAAACCCAAGGGAGACGTATAAAAATTCTGTCTTTATTAGGAAAATATCACAAGACTCGACACAGTAGCTGTGTTTCGGTGCCTTTGTGCCTGCATCAGGAGTCAAATGATGCCAGTCTAATAATTTTGCGTTCTTCACCAGCAGTGTCAGCAGGAAGTGCAATGTCCACGCCTGATTTAGGCCCAGATGCACTAAAACCCCTGCAGAAAGCTCTTACCTTACCAATTTACGTTGCTGCAAACTGATTCTGAGAAAGTTGGGCATGCATGAAGACAATCACATGCAAATGAGCTGCTCACTGTTAGCTCATTTGCATGTGATTTACTTCATTGGGGGGGGGGGGGGAGGGAGCCAGTTGGTCAGCTGAGTATGCGCAGATCAGCTCTAACCTCTTTAGCTTTTCTCCATATGAGAGGCATTCCATCCCCTTTATCATTTTGGTTGCTCTTCTTTGAACCTTTCCTAATTCCACAATCAGGCTCATTTTCAAAAGAGATGGACTTCCATCTTCCGACATAAATTGGTACTTGGACGTCCATTTCTCAGAGACGTCCAAATCAGTATATATAAGAAACCTGAAAGACTGAAGGCTATCAAAATGGTGTGCATTCAAGTATAGTATGTATTTTTCTGTTCCAGGAGTCCTCACAATTAAAAAAAAAAAAGAGTCACAAATAGCTGAAGTGGGTTTTTAACTAGTGCACCCCTGCTTGAATCATTAGGCTACCCCTCTGCTCTGCATAGATGTCTGCGTGACCATTTTACAAGATGTACGTTCCATGTGCTGCTATGTCCTTTGTTTTCCCCTTTCATAATTTGGATGTTTTAGCTTTTAAAATGGATGATCATGTTGGATATTTCTAGTACATGGAAGTCCATCTCACATGTATTTTAGAAAAGGCTGTATATCCTGTTCTATAATACATATAGGATGGATGTCCATTTGTGATGTTCTGACTTGAACGTCCATATTCTGAGTTGGACATCATTTCTACAATGCCGTTCCATGTGTCCAAAGTTAAGACAGCCTTTTATGCCATACTATTTGGTCACTTAGCTATACGGATGCTGGCACTGAATATTGCTGACACCAGCATAACTACTGGGTCCTCCCTGACTCCACCTTTAGAATGCCTCTCTCCTGTTGAACAGTTATTCAGTGATACTGCCCAGTTAAGTTTTGCTGAATATCGGTGACTGGCCGGAAAAACATGATTTAAGTGGGCAAGAGCCTCTCCTAGCCATTTAAATCACTTTGCATATTAACTTGAATGTTTTTATGATATTTTCTATGTATACATTTGTACAAAAATTGTTACATGACCACAGAAGAGGAAGACATTTGCCAAAAGTGTAATCAAAGGTTCATAACTCTAACTACAGACTTCATTATCTATCGTATCAGTGTGTTTACTCCATCATTCCTACACAATTTAAGTACATTGATAATAAACATGCTCACTGCATCTACCTATAAAGGGTTTGATAGTCAAGACAATCTGAGTTCCTATATTAAAAAACCTAAGAAAGGCACCCAAATTTGTCCCTTATTTTCAGCTAAGCTGTGAATGATACAGCTAACTTTTGAATTCTGAAATATTTTAAAATATTTTACAAAAAAACACAAATAAATTCCCAAACTTATAATCCCCAAGTGTCTCAACACAATCCCACAATTCACACATTCCTATATCTAGACTTACATATAAACTACTCATGCTCATGCATACCACCCACTCACACAGCTCATACATACCTAACCAAACACCCTCAAATCTACATACACACCAGACACATAAGCTATGCAGAGACACCCCACTGCCACAAATACCTATTACCCATATACTCCTAGACCCCACCACACACATACAATCACAGCCACATGTACACACCCTCATATGCTAACAATGTGCAGCCCCAAAGTTTTTGATTAGTTTCTTGTGTTGTATATGGGATTTAATATTTTGATCATTTATGGGGGGTTTTTAAATTTCATTTTGGGATCACTCTTTCAGAAACAATGTGCAATCTTCTGAAAGAGTGGGCACTATTTACAAATTAGGGAGAAAAAAAACTAACTGCAATTGGCATTTCATTCATGTTATATCACATGAATGCAGATCCCTATATCAACTTTTACTCTCCTTATATTCTCATTCACCACTCGTTCATCTGCCACTCCCACACATATCCACTTCCCTCATTCACACCATATACAATGCTCATTATCCCCCATATATCTACCCCCACACCCCATAAACTCCTATAGTCGTATATTCACTAACCACACAGTGAAACCCTTCACACATACTACCCACAGGCCAGTCACAGATTGGAGCTTCTCAAGCACACATGCACCAAGATTCTAACCTGTGGATCATGTTTATAAACACTGACTAGGACTCCCTCCCTCAGGGGCCTGGAACAAACTCAACCATTAGGCAAGGCTAAGTGGTCGCCTAGGGATCAGCTTCTTGAGGATAGCAAAGGATAGCAAAGAATAGCTGCAGTCAAAACAAAAACCATAGCACCTAACAACTACACAAACTCAAAGAACCTCCAGCACATACTTTAACATGCATCTTTATAGGAAATATGTGTGTGATGATCATGATTAATGAGTTTAATTATCAATATCTTGGAGGGGGGGAGTAGCTGCAGGTTAGGGGTCTGAAAGTTAACACAATGACTTCATTAAAGGCTTGGATGTGTTTATTTCTTTGCCCAGATGTTCACTGCAATTCTAATGCAGCACAAGGTGGTTTTGCAGAGAGCATACTGTGTATCCGATTGTCAGTAGTAAGCTTTGTGCACATGCGATTCAATTCATATAATTGAACCTTTGCTTAGGCATATTGAAAAAGCTGACTATGAGGTCTCATTGTTAATGCTGCTTTGCCTCAATATCCCAAAGAGACTATATTCTTTGGATGATTAAGTAAACGCAGAGCACTGAAAGCATTTTGCTGACAAGAGTGAGATAGCACCTCCAGAAAAACAATCAAACATTTAAAAACAATTACTTTCATGTATATTGATTTTAAACAGTAACTCTGAAACTGAAAGCTAACAATATATCTACGCCTAATGCCACAACTATCAAAGAAATGTATACAATAAAACCCATGCTAAACAAACGTATTGTGCATGTCAGCAAAGGTTTATCATTCACTCTAACCTGACATGTAAGGGGATGATCAGGGCAGGATTAACCTTTTGGTGGACCTTAGGCCAACAAGAACATTAGGCCTGCCATAATAATAGAAATACATTTTAAAACACCCCCAACATGGAGCCCATTATTTAATATAGCTCCATGAATTAATATCTCTCATTTTGATTTTCATTATTTTTTATGAGTCTTACTTTATTTTCTCCTCTGCTTCTGTTCATTTTGGCCATCAATAAAACGACTTGCCAACATGATGATGATGTCATTCACTTGGCACTGCTTCCCTTTCTGCAGGTCCCAGAATTTTTGCCATGTCTATTTCACATTGGCAACCTCCCTTTAATATTTTGAATACCAGTGGTGCAGCAGGAACAGTTCTTGGTCCCTGATGCAGATACTGAAATTCGAGTCTGATTGGACCCGAACCAACATTAAGCCACACTGCAATGTTTTTGCAGATACGCGTCTGTTGAAGGTGTTTTCGTTTCTATGTTTGACTCGTGTTCTTCTTGAACACTCTAAAGTTTTTGCACAGTTATTTAATAGTTGAATGATATGTATAGAGCCGAACAGCACTGGCAATGTGCTGATTAATCCACTAGTCTAGTAGAGCAGTGGCATTCAACAGTATTGTATGCTGCTGAATGAAATTCTATTACTGAAGGTCACCCGCTTAATTTTAATACATTTTATTATATTGTATACCACTGTTGCACTTAATATACTGTACAGTGCTTTATTTATTTTTTGGATGAAGTACTGTGTGCTGCAGAGGAGAAGTGGCAGAGTGAACAGCAGCAGCTAAGAAATATTCTCCCTGTCAACTGGAGGAAAATGCACAGGCAGTAAGACTTCTGCAGGCAGTAGTGGTTCTCTTTGTCCCCTTCCCCTGTCCCTCTCCCACTATCTTTCTGCCAGCAGATATGGGACTACTGAAGTAGCACAGCTGAGAGGATCCTGCCTTAATCTTTGAGTCCTAAACTAGAGCTGTACCAAATTGCATATTTTATTATTTGTCCAAATAATAAAAAATATTATTTGGTCGAATATGAATAATGGGCATTGAGCTTTCGCATAACAAATAAAAAAAAAGATGCCACATGAAATCAGAGTTCAAATGTTTATTTCAGTAGGATTTAGCACATTACAGCCCACATTATTCGTATTCAAATTTAAATTGCTATTTGGCTGAATACGAATAATGTATTTGAGGCACTGTTTATGGTCAAATCGAATTAAATTCAAATATTCTGTGCAGCCCTATCCTAAACACATGTCTAGTTTGTTTAATCCTGACCTGGGGGTGATAAATTTTAGTTATAGATTAAAATAAAATAGTGTCAATAACATATACAGGTTATTAGTGTGAACATTAATGCAAATGTATAGTGTATTGAATCTAAACAAACAAGCAAGCACATGCACAAACCAAATATATGCATTACAAAGGCAAGCACAGGGGCTGTCTGTGGTGATAGAAAGAACAAAAGGAAAATGGATTCCATGAAAGGAAGTGAAAGAATAGAGAGGTCTAGGAGAAGAAAACAAAGTGATCTACATGATATGTATTGTGTCTCCAGTCTTGTTTTTTTCTTTCTTTTGGTTGTTTGTCCATTATTACAGACCAGCAAATGTGAGGGTGAGTGATGGCCAAATCAAGGAGGCAAAATTCAAACTCTCAGATATATCTAGGCCAGGGTTGTCCAATCTCAGTCTTCAAGGACCGCAATCCAGTTGGGTTTTCAGGATTTCCCCAATGAATATGCATGAGATCTATTTGCATACAAACGCAAGAAGTAGAGAGATCGATAATATTTTCTACTGATGGGGGGGTATTCTTGGTGGTAATGAGCAGCACAACCACATTAATCCATGCTGCGTGATTACCATGTGAGTAGTGCATGAGCTCTTACCACTAGGTCAATAAATAGCCAGGTGCTATTTTTAATTTTAGTGCACAGCCATTTACTGCCCCAATTAGAAAAAGACCTTTTTTTTCCCATCTGTGGTAAAAAATGGCCCAACATGCGTCAACTTCATGCATCAAAACTACTGCAGGCTACTTTTTACCACAAATTATTATAAGGGCCCCTCAGTTATGAGTGAAAATCCAGAATACAACTGGATTTGTGTGCACAATTTAACTCACTATAGAAACCAGGGGATAGCGTCTTCCTTTCCCTAGGTTCCCTGCATTTCAGCCACTCTGATATTATATTTCACTTACAGTGCCACTCCTCCACCTCTTCGGCCCTCCCCTATCCTTCCTAAAAACGTTATAGCCTGGTATAGTTGCATCCCATTCATGGGAATCACTGAACCATGTCTCTGTAATAGCAACAATATCCAGGTCTACATCAAACATCAGGGCTTGCAAATCTTAAATCTTTTTAAATGGTTTGCTTTAGGACTAAGACATTGAATGAAAGTCATGTTGATATGATTAACAAGTGTGAGAAAATGTACTATGTTAAGGGATATCAATGAGCAGGAGTGTCCAATAGAAGGTTTTATTGAAGTTAATTGTCTCTTGATTTTACAATATATAGAGAGGTAGCCTACGGGTGGGTGGGTGGGTGGGAGACGAGTGGGTAGTAAGGGACTATAAAGTCAGGAGGAGGACAGAAATATAGCAGCTTATAGGAGCCAGCAGCTCTGCAAGTGAGAGGAAAGGAAGTATTTTTTTCTTTTGCTTTCTCCTGTATAGAATAACTGGAGATAAAGTCAACAAATTATCAAGGAAGATATTAAGAGAGAGGGACACATAGGTAAGAGAACAGTTTAGAACCTATGAATCAATCAAAACACAAGTCTGAAAATATATAAATTCAGAAAAGCTTTTATATCATGACGTGCATTTTTATACCAGTTGTTATTTTATGACACCAATTAAACATGTGTGACTGCATATGTGAAGGCAAAGTAGGTGTTTAATTTCAGTCTATTTTATAAAAACACACAGGTGCTGTCTATGGTGTAAGTTTCTGTTATTTTGAATAAACATTTCTTTTCAGGTATAATTAACCCATTTCTGTACATTTCTTTTTCAGTTTTGATTTAGCTTTGAATTTCTATTGTTGAGCCTACCAATCCAGCTTTCTTTATGACAAAGTACTTCTCTGTGTGGCACAGTCATTATAGAGTTACTTTTGCTGATCATGGTTTCTTGAAGAAGTGCATAACTGTTGTTGAGAAGCCTATATATTTTGAAATGTATATGCATAAAGGCTGGATTCTATATATTGTACCAAAAAATTGGCACTGAAAAAGTGCTTTTCTTTAAGCCACGCTTAGTTAGCATGGTTTATAGAATTGGGGTTATGCCTGAGAATTGTGCCTAATTTTAGGCATGGCAATTTGCATAAACTAAAATATAGTGCAAATGAATGAGCCTATATTGGGTGTGTATCCCCATTATTCTATAACACACATTGGGCTCTGTTTACTAAGTCCCGCTGAAAAGGGTCCTTTTACTAAGGTGCACTGAAAAATGGCCTGCGCTATTGTAGGCGCAGGTTTTGGGCATGCACAGATTCATTTTTCAGCGCACCTGTAAAAAAGGCCTTTTTAAAATTTTTGCCGAAAATGGACATGCAGCAAAATCAAAATTGGCACGCGTCCATTTTGGGTCTGAGACCTTACCGACAGCCATTGACTTAGTGGTAAGGTCTCACGTGTTAACCAGGCAGTAATGACCTATGTGCATAGAAAGCCACTTGACATGCGCCTGCTACACGTGTCAGAAAAAAGTATTTTGCGGACGCGCACAAAAAATGAAATTACCACAAGGGTCATGTGGTAGCCAAGTGGTAGCTCCATTTTGGTGCATGTTGGGCATGCGTAGGCATCTACGCAGCTTAGTAAAAGGGACCTATGTGCTAACTTTTTAGTGCATGCTAATGCTAAAGACACCAATAGGAATATAATGGGTGTCTCTATCGTTAGCATGCACTAATTTTAGCGCATGCTAAAACGTTAGTGCGCCTACAGCGCAGCTTAGTAAACAGGGCCCATTAATTTTAGGAACACCCCATTATGCCCATAACCCTCCTATTTTCATGCCCCCTTTTTCAGATCACAGATAAACGTTTGGCATGAATCCTGCACCTAAATTTAAACACATAAATGCCAACTAAATCTAATTAGTGCCAATAATTTATTTTTAAAAATCCAATTATTGGTGCTAATTAGCTCATTATTCAAATAAAATGCATGCAGAAATTGGGCACACCCCCAAATTTGTGCACATAATTTTTGTTGATTTTTAAAGAATTAGGGAGAAAATATTTTCAGGATGATATTTATTAAGTAAATATTTTCCAAAACATGTTCGAACTTTGAACTTTAATTGGCTCTTCATTCCACTTGTATAAGCTAAGCATACACCTTTTTTCTTATGGTAAAATATCTTCCCTGTTGATTACTGAAACTGATAATTATTAAGGGACCTGTTTACTAAGGCACACTAGCATTTTTAGCATGTGCTAAAATTTAGCACATGCTAACACTAGAGACACTCATATATTCCTATGGGTGTCTCTAGTGTTAGTGCGCACTAAAAACGCTAGAACACCTGCAACAAGGCTTAGTAAACAGGGCCCTAAAGCTCTTCTGAGCCAAATATTAAAGCCTACCATATTACTGATGCAATTTCTTCAAAGGCCACCAGAGGGCGCTATTCTGTTTTAAGGGTTGAAATATTGAGTGTTACTCTTAGTCATCATTTTCTGAGGTGATACAACTCACACAGATGGTAATTTTATAACATGCTACCTTTATTTGAGCCCAAACATAGGCTTAAGGCCCCCTGCTCAAGTCTCACCCACCTCCTACAACTTCAAGCCCTCACTCCCCCATTGACCTTCCCTCTCTCCACTTCAAAGGTAGCCTTCATCCCCTCAAAGGGCTACCTTGACATTATTGGCAGTCCAGTGGGTGTCTTTGGGCAGGATTGATGCCCAGTCATTTCTGCCCAATCCAGCACCAGCTGCAAAATGGCATCCCTAGTGGTAGTATTACATGACTACTGGTAGGGGTCCTATTTCCATATAAAGAAATATGACCCCTAGCAGTCATATTTCCTTATACAGTATGGAAGTATGACCTCACTTTAACCCGATGATCCCAGGCTCTAGCAGCCACCTTGCAAGCAGCATTATTCTCTTAACTCGGGATTGAGCAACCTGCGGGACTGAGATACTGTAGGTTGCTGAATCCGGGAGTACATCAAGGTGCAGTAAAAAGTAATCTTTTACCGCACCTTGATGAATTGCCCCCTAAAGACATATTAACGCTTAACATGGTTTAGTAAAAAGGGCACCTAAATAAATTCCCATTTCATATTCCTGCTGCATCTTATTTTCAGTGTGTTAAAACAAGCTCACTCTGTATCAGATATTACTTTTACAAATCATGACATTATAAAGTATTTACAGTTTTTTTGGATGCAATAAATGCTTTTGAAAAGTAGCCTACAATATCAAGATAAATATCCTGTTTTTTTATATATTTTTCTCCTGTACATAAAACACTGAACTGTAGATGTGGAAGTAAAAAAAAAAAAAGTTTCCTGAAAATAAAAATGGAATTAATGATGTGGCAAAAGTGGACTTTATCTAACAAAATATTGGTTCTACTTTAATTTCCCTTTTGACAGCTAAATTCATTGTTCTTATTTACTGCATATAAACTATAATTTGCAAATATCAATTACTTTATTTGAGGAAACTTGTAAAATAATTTTGAAAAATAAATCATTACTTGATATGCCCATTTCACATTTCTAGTATATCTTTTAAATTCAAACACAATGTACTAATTTGTCATTATTGGAAGTATTTATTTTTCATGAGAACATTTTCATTGTATTATACCATGGTAATTTACTGGTCAATATTCATCCTGTGGACATCCGTGTTTTTTAATATGCTGATCGCTGTGGGTCAAATGAGATCTGAATATTGTGTTGAGCCATGTCCAGGAACCAGCATTGAATATCTGGGGCTTATTCATGATATGGAAGCCACCAGGGATTATGTGAGTCCCAGCTGATATTCATCCAGTTTGTGCAGCAGATATTTAGGGCCCCTTTTACAAAGTAGTGGTAAGCCCAACGCGGCAGCCCGGCGGTACTTCCCACCCCCAGTACATCATCGGTAATTGGGCAGTGCCACGTGCTACCTGGTTACTGCTGGGTTAGTGCTGGAGCCCTTACTGCCACCTCAATGGGTGGTGACAAGGGCTCCCTCCTCCCCCTGAAATGGCCACATGGCAAGTACTTCATTTGCCGCTCGGCCATTTCTTAAAAAAAAAACAAAAACCTATATTTTACCAGCTCTGGTAAAAGGGGGCCTTGGCTTGCGTCAAAAACACAGACCCCCCTTTTGCTGCAGCTTGGTAAAAGGGGCCCTTATTCAGGTCCCAGCTGAATATCAGCTGGGACCTGCATAAGTTGAGGCAGGCTCACTGACTGCCTCCGATCCCCTTTGCTTGCCCCAATCATGATACCCCCTTCCTACTTCCCCACCTCCACCTCTTCCCTTCTTTGTCCCCCACCAGGCCTATCTTTTTATACCTTGGTGGTCTAGCAGGGTCCATTGGGGAGGAGCAATGCCCACTTGCTCCTGTCTGTTGTGGCTCCTTTTTCAAAATGGATGCCATGACCCAGTGGCAGCATCTTGGTATTAGTTCTAGTTCAGGTGTACGAAGTTATTCATTTGAACTGCATTGATTTTGCTTGGAAGAACTTGATGACCCCTGAGAAAGGCAAAGCCAAAACATGGCCAAGTTGGGTCCTTTTTTCCAATAAATATCATCTTGGTGAACTCTTGACTGCTATTCTCTCCCTGGATCACCTTCACTGTTGCATTGCTTGTGTGTTTCAGAGGAGGGTTTTTATCCTATTATTTTCTAATATGCTGCATTCAATTTCCTTTCTCTTTTTTTCCAGGTTATTCACTGTTACCATACCCAGGCAGCATGTCTGCATTGCTCAGGAAATCCTCACTAGCAAAATTTGGGCAGGTGCTTCCATTGCTCATTTATCAGAAGATGCCAGCACAATAGTAGAAATTCTAGCTGACTGAGTCAGCATGGCTTTTGTGTGGGGAAATCTTGCCTGACCAATTTACTTCAATTCTTTGAAGGAGTAAACAAACATGTGGACAAAGGGGAGCCAGTTGATATTGTGTATCTGGATTTTCAAAAGGCGTTTGACAAGGTACCTCATGAAAGGCTACAGAGGAAATTGGAGGGTCATGGGATAGGAGGAAATGTCCTATTGTGGATTAAAAACTGGTTGAAGGATAGGAAACAGAGAGTGGGGTTAAATGGGCAGTATTCACAATGGAGAAGGGTAGTTAGTGGGGTTCCTTAGGGGTCTGTGCTAGGACCGCTGCTTTTTAATATATTTATAAATGATTTAGAGATGGGAGTAACTAGCGAGGTAATTAAATTTGCTGATGACACAAAGTTATTCAAAGTCGTTAACTCGCGACAGGATTGTGAAAAATTACAAGAGGACCTTACGAGACTGGGAGACTGGGCGGCTAAATGGCAGATGACGTTTAATGTGAGCAAGTGCAAGGTGATGCATGTGGGAAAAAAGAACCTGAATTATAGCTACATCATGCAAGGTTCCACATTAGGAGTTACGGACCAAGAAAGGGATCTGGGTGTCGTCGTCGTCGATAACACACTGAAACCTTCTGCTCAGTGTGCTGCTGCGGCTAGGAAAGCGAATAGAATGTTGGATATATTAGGAAAGGTATGGAAAACAGGTGTGAGGATGTTATAATGCCGTTGTATCGCTCCATGGTGCGACCGCACCTTGAGTATTGTGTTCAATTCTGGTCGCCGCATCTCAAGAAAGATATAGTAGAATTGGAAAAGGTGCAGCGAAGGGCGACTAAAATGATAGCGGGGATGGGACGACTTCCCTATGAAGAAAGACTAAGGAGGATAGGGCTATTCAGCTTGGAGAAGAGACGGCTGAGGGGAGACATGATAGAGGTATATAAAATAATGAGTGGAGTGGAACAGGTGGATGTGAAGCGTCTGTTCATGCTTTCCAAAATACTAGGACTAGGGGGCATGCGATTAAACTACAGTGTAGTAAATTTAAAACAAATCAGAGAAAATTTTTCTTCACCCAACGTGTAATTAAACTCTGGAATTCATTGCCGGAAAATGTGGTGAAGGCGGTTAGCTTAGCAGAGTTTAAAAAGGGGTTGGACGGTTTCCTAAAGGACAAGTCCATAAACCGCTACTAAACGGACTTGGAAAAATCCAAAATCCCAGGAATAACATGTATAGAATGTTTGTACGTTTGGGAAGCTTGCCAGGTGCCCTTGGCCTGGATTGGCCGCTGTCGTGGACAAGATGCTGGGCTCGATGGACCCTTGGTCTTTTCCCAGTATGGCATTACTTATGTACTTATGTACTTATATTTTTCCAGCCATCATATTTGGCTACTCTTACAATACCCTACATCACTTCCAGGACCCTTAGATCATTAGATTCCCACTTCCTGGCTCTCCCTAATCTTAGCAAACTCACTACAAATCAACCAGAAATTCTACTTTCTAATTTTTGCCCCTAAATTGTGGCACAATCTCCTCTCCCCTCCCCCTCCCATACACATCCAGTCAAAGCAATCATTTCCAACATTTATGATCACTCTAAAATCCCTTTTATTTTGGCCTGGCCTTCAGCAATATACTGCCACTAGAGTTTTTGCAGCTTACACACAGTGCCATTCCTTATATGGTAGGGGAGCCCCGCCCAGCACATCCCAGGATGCACTGGGCAAGGCACCTCCATTTTGGTGGTTTCTTTTGAGTTTGGTGGGAGAATCGCTTGGCAACGTTCACGTTAAGAAAGGTTATATACTTCTTTCTTGATATTTTATTAACGTGTTTATTTTTGTCCACATTTTATTGTTTTGTGTGGTAGAAACCCTTTACATATGTATAGCACTTTGAATCAGTTTCAGCTAGTACTTGATATTGTACAGTTGCTGTTAAACCTTTGGAAGTTTGTATACATTCATTCTCCTTTTTGGAACCCATAGACACTTTTTGATTGACCATAGCCTCCATCTAGGGAATTAGTGAGCCAGAAGATGTGTCATCCTACATGACTTTTTAAAGCTTATTACCAGTCACTTAGCATAATGTTATTTGGTTAGAATGATTAATAATTACTTTAATAGTTGTTACAAATTACATGGATGCAAGGGTTTTTTTTTGTCAATGATTACAACAATCACCAAAGGGTTATATTAAACAGACCACCCTAGCCTTTTTATATATCAAGAGGCCTAATATTAAACTTCATTAGCAGGAAAATACTGCATGCTAACAGTTGGCATGGATCTGTGCAACAGTTAAAGCAGCATCTGAACTGTGCATGATCATTCCCACATTCAACAGCTGATGTGGGAAAGGGTGTGCGATGGGCAGTTACTGTACCTTACAGTAAAAGTAAAATGAGTTACTACACATTAATTTCAGCAACAGCCATTCAGTAAGTGGTAGGGATGTGCGCAAGCCAATGTTTTTGTTCTGTTTTTGATTTGTATGGGTTTTTGAGTACACATTAGCAGGTTAATTCTATAAATGACACTTAAAATTCTGTGCAGAAATTTAAGCATGCGCCCAATTTGCACACACAATTTAATACAGTAATAAACCAATTAGCACCAACTGGGTTCTAACAATCAATTATTGGCACTAATTGGCAACTATTTGAATTTGCACATGCATCTTGCTAGGCACTATTCTATGAAGATGTATGCATAAATTTGTTAGAGGCCCTTTTACAAAGGTGCATTAGGCTCTACGCACATGCAGCATGCATTAAAATGAGATTACCACCAGGCTACCATGCTCCCCTGGTGATAATTTCAGATTTTCTGCGCACCCATGATGCCTGGATAATTTATTTATTTCCTCCCACGCACAGTGTTTTCGGTGGTAATCATCAGCTGGCATGCGCTGACCAGTTATCGCGTATGTAGCACATGAGCCCTTACCGCTTTATCAGTGGGTGGTGTTAACGGTTCAGGCCTGTTTTAGGTGCACATTGGTTTCAGTTTTACTGCATGTCCTTTCCCCATTCCATTAAAAAAAAGCCCTTTTTTGCAGACACGGTAAAAACTGGTTCGGTGTGCACTCAAAACATGTGCCTACACTAATGCAGGCCACTTTTTACCATGGCTTAGTAAAAGGACCCCTTAGTGCTCAAAGGAAAAGGGGGCATGGCCATAGGAGGGGCATGGGTGGGTCAAGGGCATTCATTAAACACACAGTATTATAGAATGCAGGAGATCTATGCCTAATTTAGGCATGAGGATTTACAGCAGGTATCAGTTGTTGTAAATCTTCGTACTCAAAACTGGGCAAAGATCCTAGCGCTGAGTGCTATTTAATAAATGGCAGCCAAATCAGAGCATTGTTTATAGAATAGTGGTTAGCTCTCTTTATTTTTGGTAACGATTTACTGAATCTAGCCCCAACATGCTAATGAGCTGAATGTGCACTAATGAATGTGCATCCTTACTAACTCAAAACATTTAGCATAGCTTGGAAAATGAGATCCCAAATGAAGGAAAAAAATCTATCATACTACTTTTTTCACAAAGAACTGATTTAACTATACATTCTTTAAAATCGTTAACTGTTGGATTCTGTTTATCATGTCTAGCATTCTGCACTGAAATCTAAGCGTATTTCATAACAGTATGCATAACTTAATTGGCCTAACAAGCCAATCAGCATTTTAACAGCACTTAACAAGCAATAATGATCACCAATTAGCAATAATTAGAATTTATGTGCATAACTCGCTAAGTATATTCTGTAATGAACTGCACCTACATTCTAAAGTAGGCAGTTCAAAAGGGGCATGGCCATAGGTGGGGAAATGGGCGTTTTGTGGGTATTCCCAAATTTATGTGCATTGTTAAAGAATTTAGCCCAGTCTGCGTAAATCTACACATATGGATTTATGCCAAGTCTTTGTTGGTGTAAATGGAGGCACACAGTTTTAGGTGCTGGGACATCAACTAAGGGGTCCCTTTACTAAGGTGCGCTAAAAAATGGCCTGCAGTAGTGTAGGCAGGGGCGTATCTGGACTCCGGCGGTAGGGGGGGGCAGAGCCAGAGGGAGGGGGCACATTTTAGCCCCCCCCCCCGCCGCCAAGCCCCCACCGCCGAGCCCCCACCACCGCCACCAATGACTCTCTCTACCCCCCTCCCGCAGCCAACCCTCCCCCGCTGCCGTTCTTACTTTTGCTGGCGGGGGACCCCAACCCCCCGCCAGCCGAGGTCTGCTTCCACCTGCCGCTGCCGTAAAAACTTCTTCTTCAGCCGGCGGGGGACCCCAAACCCCCGCCAGCCGCCCCGCGGTGTTTAAAATTCATCTTCGGCCTCCGTGGCCGTGCTGCTGTGATAGGCGCTGTTGAAATCCACTTCGGAGTCTGACGTCGCAGCACGTACAACGTACAACGACGTCAGACTCCGAAGTGGATTTCAACAGCGCCTATCACAGCAGCACGGCCACGGAGGCCGAAGATGAATTTCAAACACCGCGGGGCGGCTGGCGGGGGTTTGGGGTCCCCCGCCAGCAAAAGTAAGAACGGCAGCGGGGGAGGGTTGATGGCGGTAGGGGGGTCCAGGGCAAAATCTGCGGGGGCCCAGGCCCCTGAGGCCCCACGCAGATACGCCCCTGAGTGTAGGCACATCTTTTAGGCACGCACAGATCCATTTTTCAGTGCACCTGCAAAAAATGCCTTTTTTTTTTTTTTTCCAAAAATGGATGTGTGGCAAAATCAAAATTGGCAAACGTCTATTTTGGGTCTGACACCTTACTGCCAGCCATTGACCTAGTGGTAAAGTCTCACGAAGTTACGGGTGATAATGACCTATGCAAAAATCATTTTACAGACGCTTGTATCGGACACGCGCCAAAAATGAAATTACCGCAAAAGTGACGCGGTAGTCAGGCAGTAACTCCATTTTAGCACACATTGGGTGCATGTAGACACTTACATGGCTTAGTAAAAGGGCCCATATGTACTGCACCTAAATCCTATAGAATGTGCTTAGTTGGAAATGTTTTATGTGTGGATTTTTTAAGCGCCATATATATTGGCCCTAAGTAGGTAATATAATGCTCTGGGCAGCACTTTTTAAAACACTGGCTGCCATGGGTTTTTCTATATCCAGATATTCAGCTCCAGGTTGTACCCAGATACTGGTGCTCAATATCTGATTATTTGGAAGCTGCATAGCTATCCCGGTCATTTAGGGGAGCTATTATTCTGACATAACTTGCCTGTATAACTATTTGGTTACTGTTACTGAATATCGAGGGTACCAGGATAACTTTCAGTTGCACCATGATATATAATGATTTTATATGAACGTTTAGAAGTAAGTCTTTAAGTTATCCCACATTAATCAAAATTGATATAGACACCATTTTACTAAAGGGCATTAACTCCCACATTCAATATATGGCACCAAGATTTGGACGCTCTCCTGAGACGTGAATGCAACTTAATTGACTAATGAGCTGGCAACCATCAATATCTGGATGCTAACAACCAATTATTGATGTTAATTGATATCAATTAGAATTTGCAAACGCATCTGGCTATGCACTATTCTATAACACTGGGCACCTAAGTCCCATTGGGACGACCCAGAAGAGGGCATGGGCAGGTCAGGGGCATTCCAAAAGTTGCATGTGGTGTTACAGAATAATAGGTCAGTGTGCCCAACTTGGGTGCCATGATTTACACCAGGTTTCAGCAGGCGTAAGTCTGGTGCGGGAATCAGCACTAAGCGCTATTCTATAAAGGTTGTGCCCTTTACATACTAGCGCCTAGTGCCGATCTTTACCAGTGCATAGTTTTAGCACCATTTATAGAATCCCCCCCTGCTTAGAAAGATAACTGTTAAGCAGTATATCAAATGTTTAATAAACTTGAAACCCTAAGCCATTAATACACAATTAGTATGTGGAAAAAAAAGGTTAAGGGGCCATTTTACTAAGCTGTGGTAAAAAGTGGCCTTAGCACATGCTTACGCATGTCATTCCCACTTGCTAAGGCCATTTTAACTGTGTGGGTAAAATGGCTAATTTTTCTATTTCCAGCATTAATGACTCTTCTCCCAAGGCTTTAATATGTAGGGTGACTGACTATGCACCCATTCTTCACATGGACTAGCTTGCTACACACCCTGTAACTTAGCTCAGTTCCTTATCTCTTGCTTAACTATACAAAGAACTTGCCTTGATTTTTAGCTAACCATTAAATGATTTCAACTTACTCTGTACCACAGACCTTGTTCCCATCATTTTTCTGCTTTTGGTTCCTCGGCTATATGGTAAGCCTAATTGAAGAAACTATTTAACATCTTATGTTGGTTGAATGGTCTATTAGATGTATCATTAGTGTTATGCTAACATTGTATAATATCTTTTGGTAAATGAATCCCACTGCTGTTAAATGTGCATACTTTTGATACTGTTTGTTACATTTATATCCCATATTTTCCCACCTATTTGCAGGCTCAATGTGGCTTACAAAGTACCGTAAAGGTGTTTGCCATTTCGGTTGATGACAAATACAAGACTGTGTTGAGGTCAGATGAGGTAGAAGTGAATCAGGCATCATGGGGTCGAGGGGAAAGAGGAAAGTAAATTGACCAGTACAAACATTGATTATGTTGTGTTGCTGGGTGTGAGGATTTATGTTGGATTGGTGGGATAAGTACATACCACAGCTTAGTAAAAAGGTCCTTAAACGTATTAAAGGAAGAAATAAGTTCTCCTGTGTTAAGACAGGTACCACACACTAAGAAAACATTATCACACAGCCTGCAAATGTTAAAAAGAGCCGAGTTAGATTTGGAGTTAACATATGGGAAAATCCTGTGTTAAGCCATGTTAACCACAAATCCTAAAGCACTTTAGTAAAAAGGGCCTCATAGTGTCTGATTATGATTATTATTGTTATTCAGCGCAGTGGGTGAAAACTTTATAAAGAACATTTACCAAGATCTTGTCTGCACTAACAACAGCAGCGATTCATTAAAAAAAGAAATTTGGAAAATGAGGGGAAAGAAATGAATTTGGAGGAAACAGGAGAGCAGATGTGCCTTCCTAGATCACAAAATAAATTGACTGTTACATACTTGCTTGTTACCTACAACTGAGCAGTTGCTGTTCATACATATTTACTGCCACAGATGGCCTAGTCTTCTCTAGGCTCTACTTAAGAGAGATGTTTTCACAGATGAGGGAGCAGTTTTTTACTTGTTTGACATGAACTTAGCCATTTCCTGTAATCATTTTCAAGCTCTTCATGGAATAGAAACTAAAGTACCTGCCTGAAAGCAATAATTTAAGTTCTTTGATACTCAAATTGTGTTTTACATTCATATCAAATTTTACATTTTTGAAGATGATCTAAAATTCATGGTGTTGGTATCCCTATAGCCACAGGTACAATTCTCTTGATAGATAAGCACTGCTACAGTAATGTCTAGGAAGTACTTTTTCATTGAATTCAGTTGGCGTTATGCAGTTTATGAGCTGAATGTTCCCACACCAGTAAAGACACAGGGTTGTACATACCCATAAAGTAAATTGCTACTAAAAAAAAAAAAAAATCAGTGAATAAACGAACCCAAGTATTAAGGAACTGTTCCGTTATTTGTTTTGTTTTTACTCTGGTATAAAAATCTGCTTCAGATTTATGCATGAACATATCCATCTCCAACTGAAAAACCTATCAGAATAAAAACTGGAATAACTCTTTGATGTATCTACCTTGAGGAATTTGATAGGTCAATATTTAGCCATATGAAGAGCACATAATTTGAAATATCTAAGGGGCCCTTTTACAAAACTGCATTAACCCCTGAATTCTGTTAAAAAAAAACACCTCTAAAAAATGTGTGCAATTTGAGTAATGAGCCAATTAACACCAATAATTGAGATTTTAACAAGCAATTCTTGGTGCTAATTAGAATTCATTAAAATTCACATATGCAAATTTAGATGCGGGATCCATGCATAAATTTTATGTGCAGATCCAAAAAGGGGATGTGGCCTTGGGAGAGTCATGGGCAGATCAGGGACATTCCTACAATTTATGTGCGCATTAGAGGGATTTGCACCTAATTTAGGCACAAGGATTTACCCCAAGGTATTGTTGGTGTAAATGGTTGCACTTAAATGTAGTGGTACCTCCTAGTACTAAGACTATTCCAATGTTGCTTCCTCTCTCTCCCCCTTCCCTCCCATTATCCAGCATCAATTTCTCTCTCTCTGCCCCTTTCAGTGAACCATTTTGCATCTCAACCTCCCCTCCCCTCCACTAGCCTATGGTTGAGCATTTCAATCCCCCTCCACATTCAAACTTGCCTTGTCTAGAGCAGTGGCAACATAGTGATATACCTAGGCTGCCTGCAGCCTGCTCCAAAATGTTCCCTCTAACCCATCCTTCCCCCCTCTGGAGTGGAGGAGTAACCTAGTGGTTAGGCTGGTGGACTTTGGACCTGAGGAACTGAGTTCAATTCCCACTTCAGGCACAGGCAGCTCCTTGTGACTCTGGGCAAGTCACTTAACCCTCCATTGCCCCATGTAAGCCGCATTGAGCCTGCCATGAGTGGGAAAGTGCAGGGTACAAATGTAAATAAAAAATTTTTTCCTGTTTCCACATAGTTAAGGCAGGTCAGAGGTGGTGCTTTGGAGCAGATGCATGGGGGGGGGGGGAATTGATATGCTGAACTACAGGCTGGTGGAGGGAGGGAAGTGGAGTGAAAGACACCATCAATGTGGGTGGGGGTGAGGAATTAATTTCATCAGCCTCTATGGAGAAATACCCATAGATAAGACAATCCTGATTTTTAAGGCATTTTGGAGTTAAACATTTTCAACTTGTACACAAGTATATATGATATAAGCACCAAGAGCAGCAACCATTTTACAACTGTCAGTTTTAAAACATCAAAAGAAGCAACTAGGCAACATACACTTCTATGCAAATTTGATGAAGGTGATCGTAGATGTGCTTTCCCCACTCTAGCCATGCCCAAATCATGTCCCTTTGACATATACACATATTACAGATTTAAGCATATAAATCCTCTTTCCAAAATTGGGTTTTCAGGGTTTATTTGATATACATGTGTAAATGTCAAGGGTCTCAGAGAGAATAATCATCTACGATAAAAGTCTGATGGAAGCCCTCAGGGGTATACTTGCGTGCTTCTGCTACATACATACACACACACACACATACATATATACACTAGTAAAAAAGGTCAGTTTCTGAAAGAAATGAACGGGTGCTAGCAAGGTTGTCCTCTAATAGAAATTATGTTTTTAAGGGAACTGTTAGGATAGAGTATGTGTGAGAAAGAATGAGTGAGTATGTGTGAGAGAGTGAATAAGTATGTGTCAGAGAGTGAGTATGTGTGAGAGAGAAAGAGTGTGTGTCAGAGAGAGAGAGAGAGTGTGTGATTGAGAGAGACAGAGTGTGTGATTGAGAAAGAGACAGAATGTGTGCGTCTGTCTGTCTTGTGTGAGTTGAGTGAGAGAGTGTAGTGTGTGTCCGGTATGCACCAATTATGCTCTCTCCCCTGCATTCATCTATATGCAGCAAACATCCTCTGTGCCCTGCCACCTTCATCCATCCATATGCAGCATCTCTCCACTGCCCCCTCCATCCATCGTGGTGCAGCAATTCTCCTCTGTCCCTTGCCCTCCCCCCCTACATGTGCATCAACTCTTGCATTCTCCCCTGGCCTCTCCTCCATCACCCATATCCAGGGCCCCCACTCCCCCCATCTCTCTCCCCTCTGAGTTCCAGGCCCCCTCCCTACCTCTCTCTCTGCGTGCCCTCTGAGTTCCAGGCCCCCCTCCCCTCCCATTGAGTTCCCAGGACCCCCTCCCCTGCATCAGGAGTCTATCGAAAAGCAACATATACACATCATTTAGAAATGTCATATAAAGAAACCATTCAAAACATCATTTGGAATTACCGCCCAGTTACCGTGTGGCTCGGGTGGTAATTTAATTTTTTACATGCACCCACTAAGCACACTGTAAAATAATTTCTATTTTCCGGTGTGCGGTGCTAACCGGGTGGTAAAAGGCATTCTATGCACGTAGACCATTACCGCATAGCTAACTAGTGAAACCTTACTGCTAAGTCAATGGGTGGTGGTAAGGTCTCAGACCCAAAATGGACACACGCCAATTTTCATTTTGCCACACATCCATTTTCAGCCAGAAAAAAGGCATTTTTACAGGTGCGCTGAAAAATGGATCTGCGTGCATCCAAAACACACTCCTACACTAGCACAATCAATTTTTCAGTGCACCTTAGTAAAAGGACCCCTAAAGGACTTAACACTGACTATACTACCTGCATCAGGAGTTCAAATTCTAGTCTAAACAGTAACATAATAAAAAACGCAATACGTATCTATATAAACCATGAATGAATGGCATATGTATAAGCTTAGAAATAAATGTAAATACATATATATGATATATATATATGAAATGAAGATAAACCAAGCTAGAGTATGTTGTATCTGTAACATACACATCTTAGGGGGCCCTTTTTTACTAAGCCGCATGGTGCCTATGCACGCCCAATGTGCACCAAATTGGAGTTACCGCCCGGTACTCTGTAGCCCCTTCTGGTAATTTCATTTTGGTACGCGTCTGCTATGTGCGTCAGAAAATATTTATTTTCTGGCGCGCAGCAGCTAAGTGGTAAAGTGGCATTTGAGGTGCATAGACATTACCCGCCCGGTTACCGCGTGAGACCTTACCACTAAGTCAATGGCTTGCAGTAAGGTCTCAGACCCAAATGGATGCTGTGGCAATTTTCATGTTGACGCACGTGTTTTCGCAAAAAAAGGCATTTTTTTGTAGGTGCGCTAAAAACATAAATTGTACATGTGCCCAAAACACGTGTCTACATTACCTCAGGCCATTTTTCAGCGCACCTTAGAAAAAGAACCCCTTAGTATAAAAAGTATTAATAAAATATATATATGACAGCAAAACAATTACAACAAATACAAAAAGAAACATACCCAAATGTGCATGTATCAAATGCACAGGACTGTATATGAGTCACAGTGTGTAGTTAAAAAAAAACTATGTGAGAATTAACAAGAAGAAGAAACACAGGTGAATATAATCCATCACTGACAGCAAATGTGAAGATGTTTAATGTGCAACACATACCATGTGTCCATTTTTGGCCAAAAAAAATAAGACTTTTTTTGCAGTGCGCTGAAAAATGGATCTGCGCATGTCCAGTACATGCACCTAATCCAACACAGGCCTGCAAAATTATTCTGCCATTATTGAAAATGCTGAAGTGATTAACAAGTTTAACAAGCCAAAAATAAGGCATGGTCTAGATGTCATAATACTGTCCTATTCATTTAGATGTGGCATACAAAAAATGTTGATAACATTATTTTATATAACAGCCACTGAAGTGGAACAGACAAAAACAGCATACAGCTCTCTAAGGGATAGTGTGAGATGTAACATTCATCAGGTGTACAAACCAATGAAGATAATGCTGAAAACACATACCTATAGGGGAATTAAATGCACCCTCCTCTTATCCACTACTTTTATATGTCACATCTAAATATTAAAGAGTAGCTTTATGCCATCTAGCCCATACTTAACACTGGCACTTGAATCCACTTCCATACTCACTCACAAATTAAACCACACAACTACCATCTTTCATGAAAGAAAAGTTGGCTGCATTTCAATATCAACCAATCAAAAAGTAATCACAAACTACTAATTATCAAGCGACTTTCAAATGACCTTACCATCTATTATGCTAGTCTGTGCCGAATTAGCTGTCCAAATTCCATCAAATATATTTAGGGGTCCTTTTACTAAGGTGTGTCAAAAAATGGCCCGCGCTGGTGTAGACGAGTGTATTGGACGCACAAAGGTCCATTTTTCAACAAGCCTCCAAAAAAGACCTTTTTTTGTGGCAGAAAATGGATGTGCAGCAAAATAAAAACCGGTGTGCGTCCATTTTGGGCCTGAGATCTTAATGCCACCCATTGACCTAGTGGTAAAGTCTCATATGTTAACTGGGAGGTACTGGTCTAAGCGTATACAATGCCTATTATCACAGTAGCTAGGCGGTAATTCAAAACTGACTGGCATACGCGCCTATGCAGCTTAGTAAAAAGGCCGCTTGGTTATTCAACAAACGTATTGCAGTAAGACCTGCGGTGTCGACAAGGCATCACCTTGGCTTGTACAGGTCTCACACACAAACCTTTCAAACCACAAAGAAAATAGTAATTCAAATTATAAATACAGGCCACTTGCCAACTGCTCATTGTCTTTTCCCTCTACTGTGACCCCTTACCCCCAACCCAAAAGAAACAATCCCACCAATACAAACACACAGCACAAAACAAGAATGATAAATAAATATCCCCAGCAAAATTCGAAAACAAAACTAATGACAGGCCATGTGGGATCAAAATTTACACCTCCACGTTCCCATTCCCACCACCCACCACCCCTGTAGCATACTAAGGGTGAGGCGATGGGGGCAATCCGCCCCAGGTGCAGGCACCAAGAGGGTACGCGGAGCAATCACATGGCTGTCGGCTCTGCCGGTCCCCTGACCTCTCTGAAGTTACTTTCTGTTCTGGGGCAGGAGACCGGCATAGCTGACAGCTGTGCAACTGCTCTGTGCACCCCTGTGCTAGGAGGAAGGTTTGTGGAGGTGATGCACTTCAGGGGTCTGTGACATGCCTCGGGGTGGTGATGCGCCTCAGAGGGGTGTGATATACCAGGGGACACAGCGGCAATCCGCCCCGGATGACAACCAAGCTAGGTACACCACTGCACCACCCTAGCTCTTCTTCACAGAATATCTCCTCAGTCTCAATGTTCCATTTCCTCCTTCCCTCCCTTCCAGAATTCCAATCACATCCCAGGTTCCAATAACCCTTTCTTTCTCAGCACTCCTCCAAATACCCTTAATTAAATTCCACATTAGGTTCCCCAAACCTCCTCTTAAATGTATTTAATTTAATTCTAATTTCTTTTAATATAATTTTAATTATATACCCAGAGCTCCTCATAAATTAATTAATTAACTTTACTTGGCTTTCCCAATCCTGTTATTAAATGCTTTTTTCTTACAACATGAATAAACTTTAAACTAATTTCCATTCCACTAATCCTCAGTACTGGGATCACTGCTATTTAACATATTTGTAAATTATATGAAATCAGAACAACGATTGAGGTGATTAAATTTGCAGATGATACAAAACTATTCAAGGCTGTTAAAACAAGTGCGGACTGTGAAATATTGCAGGAAGACCTTAGCAAATTGGAAGACCAAATGGCAGATGAAATTTAATGAAGACAAATGCAAGGTGATGCAGATTGGAAAGAATAACAATTCATAGTTACCTGATGCTAGGGTGCACCTTGGGGGTCAGCACTCAGGAAAAAGATCTAGGTATTGTAGATAATAATGCTGAAATTCTGCTCAGTGTGCAGATCACGGTCAATAGTTTGAAAGAAAGACCGCAGAGATCTACTTAAAGAAGCTAAGTTGAATTACTTGTTTAGCTGAGTTTAAAGCTTAAGGCTAATTATGAGGAAGTCCAGCTCCCCATAGACCGAGTTGCATGTGTATGGGCTTCTCAAGGCCTTTTTCCTCCTAATACTAACAAGTGTATTTACTAGTTGTATTTTGAGAACCCATTTTATTGTGGATATATTTCTTTATCATAGTAGGGATCACCCCCAATAGTTAATTTTGAGCTTGGTAATATTAGTGCATTGCCATTAAATCAGAAAATGGAAAATCAGCCATTTTCCAGCTGCAGTAGAAATGGTGGCCTTGGAAAACCAAACAGTGGAGAGAAAATAACTGCACACAAACCATGATATGTGCTTCAAAGATTAAAAGGTTCTTTATTAACAGAGTCAAGGACCCAACAAAGACTGTGTTTTGGCCTTAAAGGCCTGCCTCAGGAGTCCAAGGTATCTGTAAACACCAATATGGTGTTAGAAATTCTCAGTGCTTTTTTTGTAGAAAAAAAGGTGCCGGTACTCATTATGGGCGGGGTCACCACATATGGCTCCACCCCTATGATAGCCACACCCACATTAACCACACCCCCTATACCAGCCATGGCACATATAAACAGACATCATTGAAAATATTATAGTACTATAGGAGAAAAAAATAACGTGATTTTTTTTCATGATAAATAATCTCTGTAAGCTCTTACAACTCCAGTATACCCAGTGCAAAATAAGACAGCCAATGTAAATTCTCAAATTGGACATATTACAAACACTAAAATGAAAATAAAATGATTTTTTTCTACCTTTGTTGTCTGGTGACTGTTTTTCTTTCCATATTGGTCCCAGTCTGTGATTCTGCTTTCCTTTGTTTTCGCTTAACTCTTCTGTGCCATTTGTCATTTTTGTCTCCTTTTTCTTTGCTTTCTTCAATATTTTTTAGGCTCTCTCTCTGTACAGATTTAATTCATTCTTACTATCCATTCTTTAATTTCCTTCATCTACCTGTGGCTTTTCATCTTTTCCTCACCCTTGTTCTCCCTGTGCCCCTTCCTCTTATTCTCCAGTCTTTCTCTATTCCCCTTTTCCATCCAGCAGCTCTGCTTTCTCTCCCCATCCTTCCAGTGTCTCCCCTATTTCTTTCTGCATTCTTCCATCCAGCGTCTTCCCTCTTTCTCTCCCCATCCTTCCGTTTTCCCTCTCTCTCTCCCCATCCTTCCCTCTGTTGGTTTCCCTCTCTCCCCAATCCTTCCCTCTGTTGGTTTCCCTCTTTCTCTCTCTCCCCAATCCTTCCCTCTGTTGGTTTCCCTCTTTCTCTCTCTCCCCAATCCTTCCCTCTGTTGGTTTCCCTCTTTCTCTCTCTCCCCAATCTTCCATCTGTTTTCCCTCTCTCTCCCCATCCTTCCATCTGTTTTTCCTTCTCTCCCCAATCCTTCCATCTGTGTTTTCCCTCTCTCTCCCCATCTTTCCATCTGTTTTTCCCCTCTCTCCCCATCCTTCCATCTGTTTTCCCCTCTCCCCAATCCTTCCATCTGTTTTTCCCTCTCTCTCCCCATCCTTCCCTCTGTTGGTTTCCCTCTCTCCCCAATCCTTCCCTCTGTTGGTTTCCCTCTTTCTCTCTCCCCCCCAATCCTTCCTTCTGTTGGTTTCCCTCTCTCCCCAATCCTTCCCTCTGTTGGTTTCCCTCTCTCCCCAATCCTTCCCTCTGTTGGTTTCCCTCTTTCTCTCTCCCCCCAATCCTTCCTTCTGTTGGTTTCCCTCTTTCCCTCTCTCCCCAATCCTTCCCTCTGTTGGTTTCCCTCTCTCCCCAATCCTTCCCTCTGTTGGTTTCCCTCTTTCTCTCTCCCCAATCCTTCCCTCTGTTGGTTTCCCTCTTTCCCTCTCCCCCCAATCCTTCCCTCTGTTGGTTTCCCTCTTTCCCTCTCTCCCCAATCTTTCCCTCTGTTGGCTTCCCTCTTTCCATCTCTCCCCAATCCTTCCCTCTGTTGGTTTCCCTCTTTCCCTCTCTCCCCAATCCTTCCCTCTGTTGGTTTCTCTCTTTCCCTCTCTCCCCAATCCTTCCCTCTGTTGGTTTCCCTCTTTCTGTCCCCAATCCTTCCCCCCCCCCCCCCCCGTGACACTCCGGGCGAGTCCTGCACTTAGTTTTTTTTTTTAAGACTCAGATCGTGCGAACCATGCAGCCGGCAGCGATTGAAAGAGGCTGTCTGGGCTGACGTCTGCGTCGGAGCTTCCCTCACCCTCTGCGAGTCCCGCCTTTGTTGTTACAACTTCCTGTTTCGCGGGACTCGCAGAGGGTGAGGGAAGCTCCACGCAGACGCCAGCCCAGACAGCCTCTTTCAATCGCTGCCGGCTGCATGGTTCGCACGTTCTGAGTCTTAAAAAAAAAACTAAGTGCAGGACTCGCCCGGAGTGTCGCGGGGGGGGGGGGGGCAAAAAAAGGTGCCGGTACGCCGTACCGTTGCGTACTGGCACAAAAAAAGCACTGGAAAATCAAGCCAAAAGGACCTCTGTGAAACTTTTGCAGTATCGGAAGATCCCCTTATATGAAATTTTGTCCTTTACCGTCCATCTCTGGCTCTTTGCTTAGGGGGCTTTGCCTTGGCGTTCTCAGCCCGATCCATCCTGTGGCTGTGAGCAGTGGATCCCTCTCTTCTCCAAGCTTCTTAAAAGATCCATGTAAGAGTACACCAATGCCACATTTTGCTGCAGCTTTGTAAAAGGGCCCCATAATGAGGATTTTGTGTATCACATTACAGTGGCACATCCTATGTTTTCCATGTGGGGATTTTAAGCTGCAATCTTTTGGTTTCCAATCACGGATTCTACTGCTGAGTTAAAGAACTGTGCCCCTCCTTAAGTTACTATAAACTCTGTCTGCTTTAGCCAAGTTTGTCAGATTTATCCAATTTTTGCTTTCTCATAGCAAAAGATCTATAAAAGAAACATAGGAAAGAAGTGGGTGGTAGTTTACTGTGCATAAAGTTGCAATGCTTGGGATTTAAATTCCAAACTAAAGAATCTCTTCAGAAAAAACCCCCCAGATATTTTTATATCCAACTGGTCAATATTCAGCCAGGGTGGTCAGTTTTGTTTTAGAAAATAACTTTAATATTTGTAATTATCAATTATAATCAAGTAAATACTTGCACAACAAAGATAATGAAATAACAAATTACATAAAAATAACAAGAAAGGTAAACGAAAGGTAATTACACCAATTCAAATTCCATTTAGTTCTAGTTCTCAATTACGATGGGGGATCCATTCACTGAGGAGATTAAAAAAACATTAGGACAAACGTTAAAAAATATTAGGAACAAATTGCATGCTAAAACAGGAGAGAAGACTAAACAAAACTTCTTTCAATGTTCCTAAGAGGGAAAAGACCACATAACCCCCAAGAATGGAAGGTAGTTCCCATCTGAAGAACTTGGGGCATTAAAAAAAAAACTATTTCCAGCATTTCTGGGACTCTCTAGATACTTCAGGACATACATACAGTTTGTTTTCTTTTTAAAGTATTATCTGAATAAAAAATCTCTATGAGCGATATTTCACAGAGCCTTTTTTTTTCATGCTAGCCAATGCAGCAAATGAAATCTGAATATTCAGTTTCAGCGTCCAAATAGCTCTGGTGCTAAATATCTGGATAGGGCGGTCAGAGCTGGCACTATCCAGATAGCGGTGATATTCAGTCAACTATCCAGATATCTCCCTGCTATTGCGTATTTTGTTTAATATATTGATGAACTCTCTAGAATTATTTTTGTGCTCTTTAAAGGTAAAATATTATGTATATGCAGATAAGATAATGCTTCTTATTCCAGTTGAGAGCATGGAGTTGATTCCAACATAAGTACAGAATTGTATAAATGTACTGGAGTCTTGGGTTTCTGTTTATCATCTTAAATTGAATACGAAAAGACCAAGATGGTGTGGATGGGTACATACTCCACCACTTAACAATAATGTTTTAATTCTGAGAAATATTGAATTGAAGAATGAATCAGGGTTAAAGGTACTTGAGGTGTTACTTCACCCACTACTATTATTTGAGACTCAGGTTAACTCTATAACAAAAACATTTTCTGGAAATTGAGACAATTAAGAAGGACACAAAAGTATTGGCTTCCATCCTTCTACTAACCAAGGTAATGGTGGGCATATATAAAAGAATGGAAAAGTGTGTCATGGAATATGTGACACATTTTTCCATACTTCACAGCTCACAATCAGGCTTCCATCCAAAACCACGGCACAGAAACCATATTAACATCACTGGTGTCAGACCTGAGAAAAGAGATCAGCACAGGACAGAGGACCATGATCTTCCCATGTGACATTTCATCAACTGGTAGACCGTGGACTGTTACTAAACATGCTAGACAACATAAGTGTAAGAAGCAAGGTACTATCCTAGTTTGAGGGATTCCTGAACAACCGGGCCACAAACTAGAATCATAGCTGCACAAAGAGAAATCAAACATTCTCTTGAGCCGATGGAAACCTAGGCAACAACTTTCAAGCTGAAACTCAACAGAGAAAAAAAAAGTTCATGGTGATAACCAATCCTTCCAAACCAATAATAAGCAACAAAATTCATATAGATCAAAGGGAATACATACTAGATACAAACATTAGAGTACCAGGAATACTGACTGGCCAACACCTGACACTAGAATGACAAGTATATGCTCTAACATCAAAATTATTCAGATCCCTCTAAAAACTATGACAAATAAGAACATAAGTCTCAAAAACTGCCTTCTGAATCCTAGTCCAAAGCCTTGTCTTGTCCCAGGTAGACTACTGCAATGCATTCTATGAGTGCTGCAGAGAATACTTACTCAAAAAACTACAAACATCACAGAATACCTCGGCATGCCTGATCTGCGGTGCATTCATATAATACCACACAACACCACTACTGCAATAGCTATATTGGCTACCAATAAGAGCAAGAGTGATCTTCAAAATCTGTGCTTTTGTGTACCAAATTGTATATGGCACCACACCATGAAGTCACTAGTTGAATTAGTGCAACCTACACTCAAGGTGAAACTAAGGGGTCCTTTTACTAAGGTGTGCCGAAAAATGGCTTGTGCTGGTGTAGACGCATGTATTGGATGCGTGCAGGTCCATTTTTCAGACCACCTGCAAAAAAGGCCTTTTTGGCTGAAAATGGATGTGCGGCAAAATAAAAGTTAGTGTACATCCATTTTGGGCCTGAGACCTTACTGCCACCCATTGACCTAGCGGTAAGGTCTCACGAGTTAACCATGGGGTAATGGTCTATGCATGTACAATGCCGATTACCGCCCGGTTAGCGCCGCATGCTGGAAATTTTCCAGCACACTTAGTAGACATACATAAAAAATTAAATTACCGCCCGGGTCACACAGTAGCTTGGTGGTAGTTCAAAATTGACATGCGTAGGACCCTAAGAGACTACCTCATCAAACACCATCCCATCTGTAAAGAGGTGACCTACAAAGCAGCCCACATTGCAAACTTCCCATTTAGGGCCCTGTTTACTAAGCCGCGATATAGGCATGTTAATGTTTTTAACGTGCGTTAACCATGTACGTGCCTACAATATCCCTATAGGTGACTACATGGTTAGCACACGCACTAAGTGTAGGTGCGCTAAAAACACTAACGCACCTTAGTAAACAGGGCTCTTAATGAGGCCAGATGGTGTGATGCATTGCCAAAGAACACACAACACAACATCACCTATGAAAGGTTTTGTAAAAAATTAAAAACATTTCTGTACAAAAACTTCCTGACGATCGATGCAACCTAGCATCAAGAGACAGATAGCACAACAAATACACCATATCAAGATACCTCACTACATCCCTAGATATGTCAACTCATCCATCTATCTCTATTCTTCCTCTTCTTACATCCCTGACCTGTTATTGGTATATCTGTATTCTGATTTGTACATTCAACTTCTATTTTTATATCTGAGTTATTGACTGAGTAATTTGATTTGTACATCTGACCTCTATTTGTATATCTGAGCTAACGTAAGCCACACAGAACTGAGTCGTCGACTTGGACGTGTGTGGGGTATAAGTCCAATAAAGTAAAGTATTTTTCACTCAGTTTAGGTTGATTTTTCAGGTCTTAACAATAAGTCAACTTGATTATTATAACTTACTTTATGTGGGTCGCCATCGGTTATTGTGTAGACATCTTCAGATGCTTCAGAATACATTGGCTAGATTGATTTATCTGGTTGTGAAATGGGAGCATGCAACTCCTCTGTTTAGGCAGTTGCACTACCTCCCTATAGAGGCAAAGGTGCTGTTTAAACTTTGTGTAATTATATTTAACATTATCCGTGGTTTGGCTCCTGCTGCATTTATGTTATCATTTCCTTTTTTAAGGAAGGGTCTTCATGCTGAAAGTCAGCTTATGCTTAATTTTCCATCAGTATCACAGGTGAAATATAAATGGTACATAATTTATCATTATCTTGTCAGCTACAATATGGAATTCTTTGCCTAATGGGGTGAGGTTAGGAATGAATTAACTGAGATTCAGGAAGAAATTTAAAACATTTGTATTTGCTCGCTATTTGAATAGTTAAATTGTAAACTAAGCCTTTTTTTGTAATTTCCCAGTTTAAATCAACTGGTTGTTTTTGATGTTATCCACAATGAACCTGACAAGTAATTGTGGAATATAAGTATAATGAAAGGTAAGGTAAGGTAAGATAACTGGATAAAATCAAGGCAGCTATTTTGTGTTCTTAACTTTATCAGATTTGTTTGATTGAATACTGCTGCTCAGATAACTCTGGGGACCACTCTTACTCTGCCCATGGGCTGCCCTGGTGCTATCTGGATAGCACTAAAGCCATTTGTAATAATTTTTATTGGCATTACCTAGACAATGCTGCTGAAATTTGCTGATTGGCCCTATTCAGTGACGCTTATCCAAGTAGCATATGCTGCTACCAGATAAGTGCTTTTGAATATTAGGCTGTGAGGCTCATTTTCAAAAGAGAAAAAAAAACCTAAAAAAAGTAATAAAGTGCATTTGAATGTTTTTGTTCCCAAAACATCCATTTTTAGACATTTTTCTATGCAGTCTGTTGGCAGTGCATCCAAATCACAAGGAGGTGTGTCAGGGGCATGTTAAGGGTGGAATGTGGGCATTCCTAATACTTGGACGTTTTTTCTGACATAATGGAACAAAACAACATTGTGCAGGGCAAAGAGTTGAATGTTTTAGTCTAGACCTGTTTTTGTTTCCAAAACATCCAAATCACTATTTATGAAACCCATTTTTAGACATTTTTCTATGCAGTCTGTTGGCAGGTTTAATAACAACTAAGCACAAAAAAGTGCCATAAATGACTGGATAACTACTGGAGGAATAAAGGAATGACCCTCTCTTACTCCCCCAGTGGTCATCGACCCCCTCCCACCCCCAAAGATGTGATTGAAACTCTATATATCAGCCCCTTTGACAGCTTCAGATGTTATGGCCAGCAAGCAGGCCCTGAAGTAGCCTAGTGGTTAGTGCAGTGCACTATGGAGAAGGGGACCCAGGCTCATAATCCACTCTGTTGCACATGTGGTGGAAAATGTCAGTCCCCCCAAACCCACCAAACACCTACTGTACCCACATATTGGTGATACGTGCAGGGGGTAAGGGCTATTGTAGTGGTGTATAGTTGGGTACAGTATATTTTTGATGGGTTTTGGAGGGCTCACCATACAAAATAAGGAGGTAAAGGGGGGGATGTGTACCTGGGACCTTTCATGTGAAGTCCACTGCAGTGCCCCCTAGGATACCCCGCTGCTCTGCTGGGATTTCTCTATGGCCAGTCTACTAAGAATGCTGGCTCCTCCTACATCCCAATGGCGTAATTTTGTGTGTTTTTTACTTGGGCAGGGTTTTTTTTTCCCTGAAAATGGTCCAAAAATATAGACACACTAAGCACAAAATATCTAGAAAATTACTAGGAAATGGCCAGTTTCAAAAGAAGAATAATAGTCATTTTTCAGGTTCAAAAATGGCAATGTTCACCACATGATTTTTGAACGTTTTCAGCAAAATGTCCAAAGTCAGATTTAGATGTCATATCGAAAAATGTCCCTTTTTATATACTTGTCATAGACATTTTAGCTACAGTGTAGAAAAAAGAAAGAATACAGATATTGTTGTCAAACCATTAGACAGCCAGCAACTGAATCAACTGAGTTGAGCTAAACCCTATTTAAAAGCTGAAAAGTACCAGTCATAAACTACAGAATTTAGATTAATATGATTCAGTTCCTATAGCTTATAAGTTTCAAGGTTATTATCAGATCAATACAGATCACAATATACAAATCAAAGCACATCCCCTCACAATCTGAAAACCAACATAGATATTAAAAACAGACTCATAAAAATTATAACCGTATATTATTTGCAAAAAACTAAACACACACAGATATATCCATATGAAATACAAATAAAAACAAAATAATTAAGCAAAACAACAACATATCACATCTGCCCGCAGGTATTTTAACAATGGGCCATAAAAGTAGACCATGAAAAGTGGGCTGAAAAAGTAAATCACGTAAGAGTAATCACCATAATTTCTCAAGTACAATTAACCTGATCAACTCAAACTCCACAAGATACCATCCTTGCTTAAACTTTTTTTCCCAATCAAGATAAGCATACAATATCTATGTTTAATTTAAATGTTACAGAAAAGCCATATTTGAGTTGTTGTCGTTTCCTTTCTCTTTCTTTCTAGTAAAAAGTTAAATAATTTAACTCTGATCTTAATTCAGCGAGCATTGAATTCTACACTTGAAGAGTTGTCCCAGAAAAAGTTCTATTCCTAGTTTTAATCATTTGTTTTAAGGGGACCTTTTACTAAAGCTTAGCAAGCACTAATGGAATTATTGTGCGCTAAAGTGAAGATTCTATATATGGTGCCTAGAAAATCTGAACGGAAATCATTTTTGCCTAAGCATATTCTATAAGATGTAGGCACAGTACTTAGAATATGCTTGGTTGATATCCCAGTGCCTAAAACTATGTGCATTCATTTACACCAACAAAAATGTGACATAAATTCCTGTGCTTAGATTTATGCAGACTGAGCCATATTCTATATCAATGTATATAAATTTGGAAACGTCCATGAAATGACTATTTCTCAACCCATAGTCAGAGTCCGTTTGAACTGCACGCTTTAGAATTTAGGCACAGTTCATGAGAGTATATGCTTAGTAAATTATGCAGGTAAATTCTAATTATTGCCAATTAGTGCTCATTATTGCTTGTTAGGTGCTATTAACAAAGCTGATTAGCTTGTTAATCCAATTAAGTTACATGCATTGTTATGGAATACACTTAGATTTAGGCATGGAATGCTAGGCGTGATATATAGAATCCAACAGTAAATGCTAAGAAACCCATAGGTATGAAATGGCCTTCTTGGTATTTAGCGCACACCAGGCTTTAGTAAAAGTTTTCCTAACTATGGGAAAATATATAATCTTTGCCTTAACACTGATTTGGTGAGTATCAAGCTAAACTATCCTTCAAATATCTGAGGCTTGAAAGGCCAAACACAACACTTTAAAAATAATGCTAACTTTAAGTGGTAGCCAGTGCAAAGGCATAAAAAGAGAGGTAGCCCTGTACAATCAACTATGGTCAATAATTATTTTTGCAGCGATGTTTTATACAAAAGCACTCATGCGGCTTTTATTTGGAGGTGGACTGGCAGACCTGACAGGCCCTTCTGGATTCAAGGAATTCATATGTCACACAATTTTGTTTGCCGTTAAATCAATTCTTACCTCATGGATGGAACCCACAGGACCCACCCTACAACAGTGGCAGATCCTTATAATTACTCAAATGCATAAGGAACATATGGAGGTGAAAGGTTTTTCACATTCTTCGGTGGTTCAGCTTCAAACAGTCTGGAAATCCTTTTGGATGACTCTTTCACCAAGAGCCTGTAGTTATCTCTTGAACATCTAATAACTTTATTTTAAATTGCAGATATAGTAGGTGGGGTTGCCAGGTGGGTAGTGGGGGGGGGGGGGGTTGGGGAGAGGGTGGGTGATGGGTGTCTTATACCATTTATTGAAAAGTCAGGCTGATAAGGTTTGTAAGTAGCAGGCTTCTGCTATTCTGTTGTATTGTTCAGGACAATAAATATGCTACAGCGTTCCTAGGGGGGCTGACACCCGGGGCGGATTGCCAATGCGCCCTGCCCCCCGGGTGCAGTGCCCCCCCCGGATGCAGCGCGGCCCCCCCCCCCCCCCCCGGGTGAAAGGACACCCCCCGCGAAGGAACCCCCCCTGGGTGCACGCCGCTGGGGGGGGTGCCGCGTGCGCCTGTCCTCCGTTGTTCTATGCTTCTTCTCTGCCCCGGAACAGGAACCTGTTCTGGGGCAGAGAAGAAGCATGGAACAACGGAGGACAGGTGCGAGCAGCACCCTCCCAGCGGCGTGCACCTGTGGCGGACCGCACCTACTGCCCCCCCCCCCCCCAGGAAAGCCACTGTAAATATGATTGAAACAAATTATAGACCAAGTCAGACCACTGAAACAGCAGGGATACATTTACACATATAGGTTTTCCATATTAAGGGGTCCTTTTACTAAGATATGCTAGCAGATTTAGCACATACCAACAATTAGCACGCGCTAAATGCTAAGATGTCCATAGGAATATAATGGGCACCTTAGCATTTAGCACACACTAATTGTAAGTGCACGCTAAATCCATTAGCATGCATTAATAAAAGGATCCCGAAGTTATGCTGCCATATTCAGCGGTCCAGTTTGGATGCTTTCACCACTAAAAATCCTTTAAAAAATATGGGACTATGTCATATGTGTTTTCTAAGGTTTTTAATTTATTTTATTTGTTACATTTGTATCCCACATTTTCCCACCTATTTGTAGGCTCAATGTGGCTTACATAGTTCCGGAGAGGAGGTTACAGACTCTGGTGTGAACAGTACAGGTTGGTTTGTACAAGTACAATTAAATTAGAATTGGGGTAATTCATCCCATGCAGAATGCAAGGGTGGGAACCGTGACAAGGGATAGGGTATTGTCTGTTTCCTAGTTTGATTATTGTGCTTCATATTCGGTGTTTATGTCTGTTCTGTGGGATATGCTTCATTTCAGAAGCAGAAAAATCTGAATGAATCCAAAACATTCTGTTCCATCTTATAACTGTAAAAGTAATATATGAAATATGAGGGGCATAGTGCTGATCCATGGGCACACTACACTAGGTCTGTCACAGAGTTTTTAATGACTGTTAAAAATACTTGAATCGAACAAATGTTGTATCTTTTATTCCTATATTTTTCAGTCTATTTAATAATGTTACCTAATCAGTCAATGGCTGAAACCCTTTGCACAGATATGATTGAATTATCAATGTGTTCATACAAACAGGTCTCTGCCCCAAACAAAAGAATCTTTTAACAGAAAGGCATGGATTTTAGCCACTCTGTTTATGTGTCACAGATTTTTTAGCTATGGGAAGAGAGGACAGACAGACTACCACGAAGCTGCTAGCATTTATATAAGGTAATACGTATTCTCTATCTATATATCTGTAATATTTTTTTCAAATAAATTTTATCATCAATTTTAATCAATGCATTATGCAATCAATTATATAAATGGGCGCCATCATTTTTACACAACAATGCCACACATGAGAACCTATTCTTCAACTGTGTTTGGATGCCTAGATTCCTTTGTAAAATACTAGTGTAACTTGGCATTGGCATGCCTGACATTTATAAGTCCACAGTTACACCAGCCATATACCTAGGGCAAGGGCATGCATAGCCTACAGTATTCTGTAATTTATGCATGGACATGGGAGCCCCGCCCAAGTAAAAATCATATCTTACATTATTCTGTAATGTATGCATAGAAGTGGGATCCCCACTCATATGAAAGCATATCTTACAGTATTCTATAATTTATGCATGGAAAAGGAAGCCCCACCCATGTGAAAGCATCTCTTACAGTTCTCTGTAATTTATGCATGAAAGTGGGAGCTCCACCCATGTGAAAGCATATCTTAAAGTATTCTGTAATTTATTTATGGAGGAATTTATACATGGAAACGGAAGCCTTGCCAATGTGAAAGCATCTCTTACAGTATTCTGTGATTTATGTATGTTAATGGGAACCCCGCCCATAGGAACGCATATCCTACAGCAGTGTTTCCCCAAGCCCGGTCCTGGAGTACCCATGCCAGTCAGGTTTTCAAGGTATCCACATTGAATATGTATGAAAGTGATTTGCATATATAATTGAGGCAATGTATATAAATCAAACACCCCCTTGCATTAAAAGCTATGTCACATATGCTTACTCTTACAGTGGCCATTTTACTGGTATACAGGGTTAAAAGCAGGATGTAAAGAGAGCCTCTTCCTTGATAAAGCACTATGCGAAACTTGGCCATGTCGGCGGGGGTTCCCTGTTACTGCTAAATTGCCGTCTTACAGATAAGTGAATGCTTGTACAAAGAAAAAAGAATGCTTTAAGCATATATATACCGTCTTTGGGAGTGATATGCATATTTGCACAGCCTTTGAGAACAAAATTTTATAAAAAGGTTGTTGAAAGACAGGAGGGGAAGTATATGAGGATTTGCTACACACCATTTCGCCTGTGCGAAAGAATAAAACTATTCATATGGTTGTGATAAGCAGTTGATCTGATTCTCCCCGTATAAAAATTAAAAATTAATAGGTTATCAGCATCCTGCAGATGAGATGAAATGTTTGGGACATAGATTTATTTTTTCATAGCTTTTGGTCCCCACAGTGTGTGATTAGGGTGAGATTATATTTAAGGTACTCTTACAGAATAACACTTAGGCAATTTGCTACCATTTATTCATGTAAGTATACACTTATCCACAAAAGTGCTAGTATTCTGTAAATTCACATGCATAAGCAGTGCATAAATATAGATGCCCAGTTATATAATTAGGGAGTGCATTGTCTGTACATAAGCTCTAGAATACTAATGCTGAATAGAAGCGAATTTCTCATAATATTGAGGTTAACTCTCTTTTCCTTATGTGCAATATTGTAAACCATACTAAAGAAGAGATATGCAATGTTCCAAACCTCATGTTAACTGAAGTGAGCCTGTGATGTCAAAATTACTTACAAAATTAACTGAAGACTGACAGTACTTACCATTTCGACTTTCTTCATTAATCGAAACAATAGTGGCTGGAGGACCTGATCTAGCCAATTTGCAATCTAGATATAAAAAAAGAGAAACTAGTAAGTTATATATTTTGGTTTAAAACAAAATGATCAAACACAATTTATATTTAGTGAGATAATGTAGAGCTTTTGAATTTTTCCACCAAGGAACAAATAGTCACTAACTGCGAAAAAAGTTCCATTACAAGGGCAGTTTTCAAAATAATTTCCAGGGGTATAGAATGTTTTACCCACCTATGTCAGCTGTTTGGAAACTACCAACTCTGTAGGTCACTTTTACCAAAGTTCAGTAAAGTTTTGAGCTGTAAATGTGCAAATTACCCTGTGGTAAGTGCAAAACCTGTGTTGTAACTATTGGGAGCATTCACAGCATCTTTCCATGCAGTTACAGCACAGATACACATATTTACCACGGGGTGAGTGCATTAATCACAAAGATATGCTTGCTGTTTCCTATTTAGAAAGTGCTAAGCACTTCTATGTTCAAAAGTGGCAGGAGCAATGTGTCCAAATGGGTTACCTTTGTGCATACCATGTCAATAATGTGGAGTATGATCGCAGTGTCTCAAATTTACTGCAAATGCTTGTCATAGAACTTGCATCATGTCAAAGAGAGCTTCCTTCTGGATATGACCTGCATAATTGCTCTGGACGACACCTATATGGACAATGTCATGGGTCCTTTTACTATGCCACGTAAGCATCTACACGTGCCCAATGTGCACCAAAATGGAGTTGCTGCACGGCTACCATGTGGCTCTTGCGGTAATTTCATTTTTGGTGCGCATCCAATACGCATGGCTGAAAAATAATTTTTATTTTCTGCCGCATGTATTGGACATGCGCCAAGTGGAATTTGGCACACACAGGTCATTACCGGCCAGTTACCATGGGACTTTACCACTAGGTCAATGGTTGGCAGTAAAGTTTCAGACTCAAAATGGACCCACGGCAATTTTGATTTTGCCGCACGTCCATTTTCGGCACAAATTTTTACATGGCCTTTTTTACAGGTGTGCTAAAAAAAAGATTCTGCATGCTGCCAAAACCCACATCTACACTACCACAGGTCATTTTTCAGCACACCTTAGTAAAAGGACCCCTTGGTGTGGTGGTTTTCTCTGTTACCACTATGTTCGGTTTCTTTTATAGAGGGAAATGGGGACTCTCTCATGTGTTCATAATTTCTACCATCTCCATGTGGTGAACTCTCTTGGTATACCCTCTTGGTTTAAATACAGGGTTTCTAGCATAAAGGTAGCATCACATTATCTCCTGTTAAAGCTGCAGAAGTACATTTCTCTTAACTTTTGCATTAACTTCGGTGGCTTACTCCTGCTGCATTGGTCAATGAACACATGTACCATGGTTTTTATTTGCAGCAGGGTGCTATCTTTATCTGTATTGTTTGCACTATCACTGCCGCCATCTCTAGCCCTAGTGTGTGAGCTATGGTGGGCACCTTTTTATCCTGGCTGACGTGAGGCCAGAATGTTTCCCTTTTCTTTCCATCCATACTGTAAAGTCATCTTAATGAGATTTCCCACCCATCACCTGCCTATTTTCTGCCCTATTATAAATCATGCAGTTAGCATGTGTCTTAACGTGTGTTAACTGTCATACCATCATGGTAACAGTTACCATATGCATATGCTAATAGTTATTGTGCACTAATAGGCTTGTTAGTGGCTTAGCACCAGGGACGTAGCCAGACTACAGATTTTGGGTGGGCACCAAATGTTCTCCCCCCCCCAAAAAAAAAATAAAAATAAAATAAAAACTATCTCATCAGTTGGGAAAACACTTCTTTCCACCTTTTCAGTCTGCAGCAGGCATGTGCAGAAAACAGAGCATGAGCAGGTGCCAGTATCATGGAGAGTACTATTTTCATTACCAGCAAGGGGAAGTCTTCAGCTGGCTGAGCTTGGGATCCCCACCAGCTACCACCAAATGTGTGCTACTGTTGGGTGGGCCTGAGCCCTAAGTTGGTGGGCCCTGGCCCACCCAGGCCCACTTGTGGCTACACCACTGCTTAGCACACTTTAGTAAAAGGGGCCATGGATATAGGTATATGGTGCAACAATATGTGTATGTCTAGGCGCATTTAAGGGGGATATTCTCAGGGACTTGGGGGAGGGAGGGCAGGAATGATATATTTTTTTAATGTGCATGGTTTTTCATTGAAACAAGTCTCCTTATGTGTGGGGATTCAGTTTTCTGAGGCACTTTTCAACATTAAAGTACCTGCATAGTTTTAATCTGAAAACAAATGCAAAACTTATGGGTAAAAAGGACTGTGTAGTTAAGTGGGTAATTTGAAAATTGATCCTTAAATAGCTACATGTTCTACTGCTAGAGCATTTTGTATCAGGTTTCATGTGTTTAAACATCACAAATATCTACACAGGTAAATGCATATGCAAAGCCTGACCCACATCACAACACATAGCCACTTACAACACCATAATTTATTTCTACATATAGTACAATGTTTTTTTCATGTCCTTGTTTCAGAGATATTAGGAGATATCTCTGTGGAGCAGAAGTCCTTCAGGACATAGATGGCGACAAGGCAATTTTACCCAACTAATAACATAAAAGGATGATTAAAAGAGATACATTGTAATTAAAAATTCACAACAAAAACAAACATAACTAGAATTTAATTGGGATAAAAAAAGGATCTAATTAAAATGTGTGAACAGAATTTTAATAATGTACCAAGGAGAAGGAATTATAACAATGTTCCTAAAGTGTAAAAAGAAAAAAAAAAGGAAAAACAGACAAGCAATGTTGATGAGGTTACATTTTAGCATCTTACCCTCATATTGCCAGTCTGGGACCAAAAGTATAGAGCCATCAATGGAAGCAGAGTAGAATTATGAAAGGAAAGAAATAAGAGTATAATATATTTAACTGATAAAGTTTTAGCATGCACACACAGTAGCAACATCAGTATGAAAAGAGCTGTTATAGAAATACTGTATGTATGTAAATGTGATCTCCTAAAAATGAATTTATGAAGTCTTTGTCACTAGTCAGGACAAATAGGGGTGTTCACTTGTTAGCACACATTCAGCTCACTATTGCACCTGAAAAAATGTAAGGGCCCATTTTTTAAAATGCGAGAAGTTTTGCATTTACCATGCTTTGGGGGATAAAAAGTGGCCTTAGTGCATCCTTATGTGGGTCATTCTTATGTGCTAAGGCCATTTTTCTTCCAAGGTAAAATGGCCAATTTTTCAATTTTCCCCACCAATGGAGGGCCATGTGCTAATTTTCCTATTAGCATGTGGCCATTAGCACGTGATCCCCATTATGTAGGCAGTAAGAGCTCATGCGTTAAACATGTGCTAATTGGTTAGTGAGCAGCAATGTAGCTGAGATGTAGCTGTGCTAACCAATTAGTGCGCATCCACTCTCCACTCTCAGACCCACCCTCCCCCCCCCAGTGCCAAAATTTTTTAATTTTTTTAGCGCATGTGTAACGCGTGCAGATGCAACAATTACCTGGCACATTTGAGAGCGCCCATCGGTAAATCCTTTTTTGCTGGACTAAGCACATATTAGTGCTTACCACAGCTTAGTGGTTCTTTTACAAAGGTGCAATGAAAAATGGCTTGCGGTAGTATAGGCATGGGTTTTGGGCGCTCACCAATTCATTTTTTAGCACGCCTGTAAAAAAGGCCTTTTTTTGCCAAAAATGGACATGCAGCAAAGTAAAAATTGCTGCGCATCCATTTTGGGTCTGAGGCTTTACTGCCAGCCATTGACCTAGCGGTAAAGACTCCAGGTGGTAATGACCTATGCGCATCAAATGCCACTTGGCGCTCGTCCATTACGTGCACGTGAATATTAAAAATATTTTTCAGACGGCGCTTATCGACCACGCACCAAAAATGAAATTACCACAAGAGCCATGTAGTAGTTGGGCGGTAACTCCATTTTGGAGCGCGTTGGGCATGCATAGACGCTTACATGGCTTAGTAAAAGGGCTCCTTAGTAAAGGACTGCATGGTAACTACTGGAAGCAGGACCCTGTACTCGCCACACAAAAAAAGTTGTTTACTGCATAGTCATTCACAGCTAGCACAGACATGCTTAACATCTCCTCTTGTGGAAAAGATAATTGCATCCAGGCTAGCTGTACCATGCACTAACTTCAATATGCAGTCCATGCCTATTCTCCACTTATTACCCTTCCAGTTCCTGCTCACTAGTATACCATGCAGTTAACACATTAGTGCATGCTGTCTTGTTATTACAGTAATAAATACCACACTCAGGGGCCCTTTTACTAAGGTGCGTAGACACCTACACACGTCCAACATACGACAAATTGGCACTACCGTCCGGCTACCGCGTGCCCTGGGTGGGAATTCAATTGTTGGCGCACACCCAAAACACACAGTAGAAAATATTTTCTATTTTCTACCATGTGGCGCTTACCCAGCAGTAATCAGCAGTTTACACACGTTGAACATGAGACCTTACCACTAAGTCAATGGATGGTGGTAAAGTCTCAGGCTGAAAATGGACGGGCGCTGGTTTTAATTTTGACGTGCATCCATTTTCCGGCATAAAGAAAAATGCCTTTTTTTCTAGGCACGCTGAGGAAATGGACCAGTGCGCATCCAAAACACACACCTATACCAGCACAGGCCACTTTTAAGTGCACCTTAGTAAAAGGGCCCCTCAACTGCAACAATTAGTGTTTGCTAAGTTGCACATTTTAATAATCAGGCCCCTTAGTGTATGCTAAATTGATTTAATGGGTGTGAACCTTCAAATTCATATTGAACAATGCACCTTAAAAAGGTACAGCATGTATTAAAAATATATATATATTAAACCAAATGTGTGGAATAACCTGAACAGATGCTCAAAAGTTGAGAAGAAATGAGGAAAGTTTTGAAAACAAGCTTATTTTTTTCACATAGTTAAGATCAAATGCATTCATGATAATGGCGATAATAATCTACAGAAAGTACTACAGTTGCTCTGAGTGGAAATGGAGTTAGTAGCACTTCCACAGAAAACACCGGTGTATGCGTCCAATGCAGCAATGTCTGTTGCTAAGCAACAGCATTCAAACATGAATGGGAAAGAAATGTTTTAGAATATTTTGCAGAAAAAAAGAGAAAGCAATGACAGGGTGTAATAAAAGAGATCATGATTTTTCCCCTCTAGTCTTAATAACTGTTAAGCTAGAAGGAAAAACAGTTTATGCTTATGCATGGTTTCTTTAGAATGCATAAGATTTGAGAACAGTTCAAGCATTGATGTCTTCTCACAGGGAAAATATGTCCAATGTTTTGGTAACATTGCAGTTACTCCATCTTTGAACTACTTTCAAATGGAACTGTGGCTACATCAGGGGGCTGATTTCAATCTATGCGTGATAAAACAATGTTTACTTTGAAAGGCAAACATTTTTTGCAAGCACACTAAAATCATGTTTGGTAGTTTATTTGCTAAGCTGCAGACAAGTATTTGCATGTGATAAACACCAATTTCAATGTTTATCCAGCATTAAATGTTATAACCATAGCACTCACACTACCACACCTCTCCATTCTTTAACTCAAATAAACCAGCCAGTCCTTTATTGATTAACAAGCTCCAACACTATTCCAATTTGAACAGTAACATATAAAACTGACATCATTTATCATTTACCATGATCCCTCAACATTCCCATTTCCCATTTCTCCTTCAAAATTTCTCACTCAACTCATTAATTACAATTATCTTCCAAACCCCAGCTGCTACAAAACCTAATCACCTTCCTGTCCAAGACCCACAGTAATTAAAATGTTTTCCATTTCCCATTCAGTGCTTCAAACATCATGGTAACTGTGGGGTGGGTAGATGTTTTTCCTGTTTGATTATGGCCGTGAAATGGTTGCTTTTTTGTTTTGTTTTTTTTAGACTGAGCAGGATGGGGGGTTTGTTGGACTTAGATTTTTTTTACATGCCCCTCCATGTCTCTTTGTATAAAATGGGACCTATGCTAAAATAGCATGTGTTTGTGATAGAATAAAACATTTTAACATTAGGGTATTTTGATGACTATGAGCCCTGTTTACTAAGCCGTGCTGTAGGTGCGCAAGCTTTTTAGCGCATGCTAAGAATTAGCACACGCTAACACTAGAGACACCCATAGGATTAGTAAGCAGGGCCCTATATCCCTAAATTAATTCTTTGCTACAGTTTGTTTTTTGTATTTTTTCACTTTATTATTATTTTCAACATATCCCAACAAATGAGATAATACAGAAATAGGAAATATACATATCCCTTAATATAATGCTTTGGAAACCAAAGAAAAGAGAAAAATAATATACGTTCATCCACTATAAATACAATATAATCCAAGAATTAGAAATTAATAAAATTAACAAAATATTCTTAGAAAAATGATCCCAAGACTATCATACACCCGTAAAGCTCTCCCCAGCCTGTCTTTAACAACATGCAATTTGAGTCTTTTATTTCCTCTTTAGCCACAAGAAATTCTTCCAATTGTTTAGGTTCGAAAAAATTGAAATGGTTTACCCTGCAATATCACAAAACATAGGCAAGGAAATTTGAGCACAAAGTTGGCTTCTAAAGCCAATATTCTTGGCCAAAAGGTCAAGAAGGCCTTATGCCTCACCTGTGTCTCTCTTGAAAGGTCAGGAAATACACAAACGTTTGATCCCCAAAATTGTGTGTCCAAATATCTAAAAGAAAGTTTCAAAACAGCATTCCGATCTAATTCAAAAGCAAAGGAAACCACCATAGTAGTTCTCTGTGTAATTATTTCCAATGAAAATTCTAAAAAGGATGTTAGATTCATATTTTTTTGATCTTGATCTTGACCTCGCAGGGCCACTCCCACAGATTTCCCCGAGGCCAGTATAAACTCGGCTCGCATAATAGGAGCTAATAAATCTCCAGGCATCCACAGAACCTCAATTAAATATTTCTTAACCATATCAATAGGTGCTATAAGAGAAGACCTGGGAAAATTGAGTAACCTCAAGTTAAGTCTTCTAATCTGATTTTCTAGGTATTCCAAACGACGTTGTATAAAATTCTTATCTTTAACTGTGGTTAAACCCAAAGTTTCCAGTTTTGAATTTTACTTTCCAAGGAATCCAATCTAGAGAACTGCTGAGCAGATGCCTGTGCTTTAAGAAGAGCAGCCTCCGATAAAACTTTAATATCTTTAGGATTTTCAAATGTCAAAGTTTGTAAAGAGGAATGCATGTCAAATGCAAGGTCCCATAGTGACTCCAATGTCACAACAGCTGGTTTATCAAAAATCCACAAAGTTAAAACAGATGTAGGCAAGTCGGAAACTTGAGAAAAAGTACGGAGGCAAAATTGAGGCTGCATTTGGTAGCAAATCCTGCGAAAAATGCAAGCTTCCCAACGCTGTGGATATGTGCCCTCCCTGAGCTCCTAGGTTGTCATTCACAGCAGAACCGGGGTCAGGACAATCCAAAGTAGCACTACTTCCTGGCTGTGGGGAACTGCCTGCTCCACGGGGCTCAAAGAAGCCCTGTCTACACCGCTCACCGACGACAATGCGCCAGCATCGGCAGAATGGGAGGAAGACTGCACGGGTCCCACCAGGACTCTGAAGTCGTTGAGAGTCTTCTGTTTCAGGACTGGAGTCACAGCGGGAGTCGAGGGAGTCTCCCGCACCTTACCTCTTCTCTTTCCCACGCTCAGCTAAGGAAGAGCTGTCCAAAAAACATCCGAGTCAAGACACTCTCAGAGAGCTGTGGGCATGGTGAGTCTGCATGATGCCATCTTGCATCCCTGTGCTACAGTTTTTATAGAGGAAGATGTAAGGGACCATGCCAAAAATTGTATTTAATGATGACAATTCAATGAAAGAAATCTCAGTGAACCTGAAAAAAATGTAATACATCAAACTGGCAAACTAACAGACAACAAATCCATAGACTTGAATGGTATATACCACAAGAGTGTTGAAAGAACTCAAAAATAGAATTGCAGATCTGCTATAAGTAATTTGTAACCTAGCATTGAATTTTTTTAAGTACCTAAGATTGGTGGGTGGCCATCATGATGCTAACTTTTAAAAAATGGGAACTGTAGCCTGATAATCCTGATGTCTATACCATCAGGATTATCAGGCTGTAGAAACTATTTTTTTTACTTACATTTTATTGGGATTGTCATAGTGCAAAGAGAGTGGGAAGTGGACCAATGACTCCAAGGAAACGGGAGATAAGATTTCAGAGTACCACTTTATTAAATGACTCGACACAGAAACTGTTTCGGCCACATGCCTGCCTCAGGAGTCTTAGATGATACTTGTGGTTCAAAAAGAAGATGGATCTCGGGATAGGGTGGTCTGAAAAGGAAACGTCCCAGTAAAACCAGTAAGATGGGGATGTGATGTGGTAAAAGAGAGTAGTGATACACTACATATGAAAATAGAAACGAGTGATGACCCTTAGGTGATCCTTGTGGTTCAAAAAAATGGATCTTGAGGTTGAGTGGTCAAAATTACTGCAGGTGAAGATTTGTGTTTGCACTGTTATATTTACGTGGGAGTTAGTGTTCATCCACTCAGGTGGATTGCTCTCTCCTTGATCATTGGGATTTTCAATGTGCAAACAAAGCATATAAACCTAAAGTCCTTCATCAGATCAGAAATGAACATATGAAAAGAATAAACCATTCCAGCAATATAGTCCCATTAGTCCCCCTTCCTCCGTCTTCCCCAGAACCTTTCAATGTCATTATACATAATCTTCAAAATATAAGAGAACATTCCCTTTGCCATGCCCAAATCCATCATTAACAGCTTACAAAACAGAATTCAAATACAGCTGTAAAATTCTAAACTTTTTTTGTACTAATGAAGCTTGAGTGACCTGGTAGTATAGAGACAACTGAAAAGAAGGCCCAAATTTAAGACTCAAATCTCCAGTATTAGAATGAAAGACCTGCCAAGCATAGGACAAAGAATAACCTCTATGTATAGTCAAAAGTGGTCAAGACTACCACATATGCATATTATTATTATTAGCATTTGTATAGCGCTACCAGATGCATGCAGCGCTGAACACCTGACACAGAGAGACAGTCCCTGCCCAATAGAGCTTACATTCTAAAAATACAGACAGACAAGACAAGGGCAAGGGAAGTACTGGATGAGAAAGGAACAAGGGAGGGTCACCAATTTTGCTACAATGTCTCCAACATAAGGGGGAGTTATTTATTGATATCTTATGTAATTTCAATGGTGTCATGTACCATCTCAACAGTAACATCAGCCTGCTTTCTTTTAAATATGCTGAAATAGATAATTTTTTTAGCATTTCAACTTATTTCTTTCCATTAACTCTCTTCCAATTCCAATGTTCTCCCTAAGTCTTGCTCTCATGCCTTCATATAGCTCAATTTTACAAAACCATATAGCTTAGCAAATTTAAATAAAACTGATATTAGGCCCCAAACCTCCCACTTATGGACTCATAGACATACTGGGCTCATCTGTCAATGTAGAACGGTTGCATAAACTCCCCCATGTGTATATTGTCAAATTCAAAGATATTGAAAAATGTTATTCTTAAAATTCCTCATGGAGCTCATTAAAAGACATTAAGCATTTTTCATTGAACAACTGTAAGATGGTGCACAAGCCTCTCCGAGACCAGGCAGACAAAGTAGACTCAACCTGTATGACACCCTCGCCCAGCACAAAGGCTATCGATGCTAGCCAAGAGCACCAAGTTTTACCCAAAATCTTGAGTAGAGAGGTGTGGTAGCCATGTTAGTTCACTTTTAAAGGTAATGAATAGAAATAAAACAAAATAAAACATGGAAAAGAAAATAAGATGATACCTTTTTATTGGACATAACTTAATACATTTCTTGATTAGCTTTTGAAGGTTGCCCTTCTTCGTCAGATCGGAAATAAGCAAATGTTGGTAGATGACAGTATATATAAGTGAAACATCAAAGCATTTCAGTGACAGTCTAACAGGATGGGGGTGGATAGGTGAGAGACAGGAAGAGACGGGTGGATGAGGGACAGGGAGATATGCATGGAGACAGGAGGGTGACAAAGCAGTACAATTTTATGGTTTATAATGGGCTAGAAAACCCAGAACTTTGTTAAGTGCTGTCTGGTGGGTCCTGTCTCCATGCATATCTCCCTGTCCCTCTTCCACCCGACTCTTCCTGTCTCTCGCCTATCCACCAACATTTGCTTATTTCCGATCTGACGAAGGGCAACCTTCGAAAGCTAATCAAGAAATGTATTAAGTTATGTCCAATAAAAAACGTATCATCTTATTTTCTTTTCCATGTTTTATTTTGTTTTATTTCTATTCATTACCTAAGAACAAGGGAGAAAGCGACAAACCTTGTGAGACACCACATCCCAGGAACCAGTGCAGAGAAAACACATTTTTCCTAACACAATAACTCCGATTGAGAAGGAATTCACAAAATCAGTTAAAAACTGATCCAGTTAGGCCAATCCCACTCAACTTTCTAACAGCAGGCTATGATCAATGGCATCAAAAGCTGCCAAAATGTCAAACTGAAGCAAAATGGTCTGTCGACCCACACTTACCTGTCTTTTGAAATAAAACATTAAAACTAATAACTGTGTGTCAGTACTGTGAGCAGGATGGAAGCCAAACTGCAAAGGATGCAAACATGAAAATATGTACAAATTGTCTACAAACTGTTTACTAACATATGTTTCAATTAATTTTTTAAAAAGTAGTATGCTGGCTACTGGGCAAAAGCTAGCAGGTAATAACAAATCCAAGCCTGATGCCTTAGGTAGAGAAGTCAAAACTATTCTGACCATATCAACAGGTAGAGATCCTAACTTTAATAGATCATTTACAATTAGGGTTATCTAATTTTCCAATACATGTGGTATGGATGAAAACAAAGAGGTGGGAAAGCTATTCAAAATACAATATGAGTTGTATAGTTTACTCAGTAGGAACTCAACTTCCAGGGTCGTCCCCTCCCTCCGAGTTCCAGGGTCGTCCCCTCCCTCCCTCTGAGTTCCAGGGTTGTCCCCCCCTCCCTCCGAGTTCCAGGGTCATCCCCTCCCTCCGAGTCGAGTTCCAGGGTCGTCCCCTCCCTCCCTCCGAGTTCCAGGGTCGCCCCTCCCTCCCTCCCTCCGAGTTTCAAGGTCCCCCTCCCTCCCCTCCCCCTCCTCAGTTGCAGGGATGGCCAAATTTCTAGGGGGTGTCGGAGGTAACATAGTAACATAGTAGATGACGGCAGAAAAAGACCTGCAAGGTCCATCTAGTCTGCCCACGATAAACTCATATGTGTATACCTTACCTTGATTTGTACCTGTCTTTTTCAGGGCACAGACCGTATAAGTCTGTGCAGCAGTATTTCCCGCCTCCCAACCACCAGTCCCGCCTCCCATCACCGGCTCCGGCACAGACCCCGTATAAGTCTGCCCTCCCCCATCCTAGCCTCTCAACCACCAACCCCTCTTCCCCCTGCCACCCAATTTCAGCTAAGCTTCTGTGGATCCATTCCTTCTGCACAGGATTCCTTTATGCCTGTCCCACGCATGTTTGAATCCCGTTACCGTTTTCATCTCCACCACCTCCCGCGGGAGGGCATTCCAAGCGTTCACCACCCTCTCCGTGAAGAAATACTTCCTGACATCTTTCCTGAGTCTGCCCCCCTTCAATCTCATTTCATGTCCTCTCGTTCTACCGCCTTCCCATCTCCGGAAAAGATTCGTTTGCGGATTAATACCTTTCAAATATTTGAACGTCTGTATCATATCACCCCTGTTCCTCCTTTCCTCCAGAGTATACATGTTCAGGTCAGCAAGTCTCTCTTCATACGTCTTGGAACGCAACTCCCATACCATCCTCGTAACTTTTCTTTGCACCGCTTCCATTTTTTTAAACATCCTTCGCAAGGTACGGCCTCCAAAACTGAACACAATACTCCAGGTGGGGCCTCACCAACGTCTTATACAGGGGCATTAAAACCTCCTTTCTTCTGCTGGTCACACCTCTCTCTATACAGCCTAGCAACCTTCTCGCTACGGCCACCGCCTTGTCGCACTGTTTCATCGCCTTCAGGTCCTCAGATACTATCACCCCAAGATCCCTCTCCCCGTCCGTGTCTATCAGGCTCTCCCCACCTAACACATACGCCTCCCTTGGATTTCTACTCCCTAAGTGCATCACTTTGCATTTCTTCGCATTGAATTTTAATTGCCAAACGTTAGACCATTTTTCCAGCTTCTTCAGATCTTTTTTCATGTTTTCCACTCCCTCCAGGGTGTCCACTCTGTTGCAAATCTTGGTGTCATCCACAAAAAGGCAAACTTTACCTTGTAACCCTTTGGCAATGTCACTCACAAATATATTGAACAGAATGGGCCCCAGCACCGATCCCTGAGGCACTCCACTACTCACCTTTCCCTCCTCCGAGCGAACTCCATTCACTACCACCCTCTGGCGTCTGCCCGTCAAGCAGTTCCTAATCCAGTTCACCACTTCAGGTCCTATCTTCAGCCATTCTAGTTTATTCAAGAGCCTCCTGTGGGGAACCGTGTCAAAAGCCTTGCTGAAATCTAAGTAGATGACGTCCATAGCATGTCCTTGATTTAATTCTCCCGTCACCCAGTCAAAGAATTCAATGAGATTCGTTTGGCACGACTTCCCTTTTGTGAAACCATGTTGTCTCGGATCTTGCAACTTATTGGCTTCCAGGAAATTCACTATCCTTTCCTTCAGCATGGCTTCCATTACTTTTCCAATAACCGAAGTGAGGCTTACCGGCCTGTAGTTTCCAGCTTCTTCCCTATCACCACTTTTGTGAAGAGGGACCACCTCCGCCATTCTCCAATCCCTTGGAACCTCTCCCGTCTCCAAGGATTTGTTTAGATCTTTAAGAAGACCTGCCAGAACCTCTCTGAGTTCCCTCAGTATTCTGGGGTGGATCCCGTCCGGCCCCATGGCTTTGCCCAACTTTAGCTTTCCAAGTTGTTCATACACACTCTCTTCCGTGAACGGCGCTCTATCCACTTCGTTTTCAGGTGTACTTTTGCCAGTCCCTCTTGGTCCTTCCCCAGGATTTTCTTCAGTAAAAACAGAACAAAAGTATCTATTTAGCAAATTGGCTTTTTCTTCATCATTTTCTAATTGCGTTTTGCTGTATCTTTTAGTCTCACAATCCCCTTTTTAGTCTTTCTCCTTTCACTAATATACCTGAAGAAGTTTTTGTCTCCCCTCCGTACATTTCTAGCCATTTGTTCTTCCGCTTGCGCCTTCGCCAGACGTACCTCTCTCTTGGCTTCTTTCAGTTTCATCCGGTATTCCTCCCCATGTTCCTCTACTTGAGATTTTTTGTATTTCTGGAATGCTAACTCTTTAGCCTTTATTTTTTCAGCCACTTGCTTTGAAAACCATATCGGTTTCCTTTTTCTCTTGCTTTTATTTACCCTCCTTACTTAAAGGTCTGTGGCCCTGTTTATTACTTCTTTCAGCTTGGACCACTGTCCTTCCACGTGTTGTGCGTTCTCGCAGCCCATCAGCTCCTTCCTCAGGTATTCCCCCATTTTGTTAAAGTCAGTTCGCTTGAAGTCCAGGACTTTGAGTTTAGAGTGGCCGCTAACCACATGAGCCGTTATATCAAAACAAACCGTTTGATGGTCACTGCTTCCCAGGTGCGCAGCCACTCGGACATTTGACACACTATCCCCATTCGTGAGCACCAGATCCAGCATCGCTCCCTCCCTCGTGGGTTCCGTCACCATTTGTCTGAGCAGAGCACTTTGGAAAACATCCACAATCTCTCTACTTCTTTCCAATTTTGCAGAAGGAACCTTCCAATCTACATCCGGCAGATTAAAATCTCCCAACAACAGAACCTCTCTTTTCTTCCCCAACTTCTGAATATCAGCGATCAGATCTTTATCCAGTTCCTCCAATTGTGTTGGGGTCTGTAGACAACACCCACGTGGACCAAGGTTCTATCCTCTCTTTTTAAGGTGATCCATATTGCTTCTTCCTTTCCCCACTTCCCTGTCATTTCAGTTGCTGCGATATCATCTCTCACATACAGAGCTACTCCTCCACCTTTACGTCCCTCTCTATCCTTCCTAAAAAGATTATAGCCTGGTATGTTTACATCCCATTCATGGGAACCATGGAGCCATGTCTCTGTGACTGCAACTATGTCCAAGTCAGTCTCCAACATCAGGGCTTGAAGGTCATGAATTTTATTGCTTAGACTGTGAGCATTTGTGGTCATTGCTTTCCAACTACATTTCCTAGTATGTGTTTTGGGTTTAGTGATTTGTGAGTGTCTTTTCTCTTTGGGTACCTTCTCCTCTTTTTGTTCCCTCTTCCTTGCTTTTTCTTTTTTTTCTGCTTCAATTTTAGTTTCAGGAACATCACAGTGCTGTAGTGGAGCAAAAGAATTTTGTAGTGGCAACACTTGTGTGGGCGGACGCTTCTGTGTCACATGACGAATTCTGCCTGAGCCTACTGTGAGCCATCTGTTCCTTTGTGGTTTTATTCTCTGAGGCAGTGGTGAGAAGTTATGATTCTGCACAGTCCTATAAGTTGCTTTAATTGTATCTAATTCTTGCATTACTTTATAGAGCTCTTGTTTTAAAGTAGATAGCTGAAGACAGATAGGACAAGCTTTAAGTTTCCAGATGATTTGCCTTGAAACTAAAGCACCACAATTATTGCAGAGAATAAAAGTCATCCTGATTGGTTGAAATGGGTATGAACAGGTGCACTATGTTGGAGTATCAGCCTGCAAGACTGCCTGTGTATGACTGAGGAGTAAAGTTAATGAGGTTTGGTTTGTCTATAAATGTGTGGAAAACCCTGGGGTGGGTGGGATTATAAGTCCCAAAGTGTCAGCTAAGTGCTGCTATCAAGGGAATTCTCTAGCTTAATGGACCCAAATGGTAGTGTCTGATCAAGGACCTTACAGTTTATTTAACTTTTAAAACTGCCCTAGATTTTTAATAACTTTCCTTTTAAATAAATCTAGATATTGCCAATAATTCTAGCAGTTTCAGCTATGTAAAAATGCCCCTCCCCTTTATCAGAGCTTGGCAGGAACAGAAAGAAAGAAAGAAAGACAGAAAGAGAGGTTTCCCAGTGCTAATTAAATTAATTAAGCAACAAGCCTTAAAAATTTAGGACAAAATATCAGGTAGTTTCTCACCTAAGCCAGTCAATTTGAGAAGTAAGGGATTTAGGGGTCAGAATAAACCTGTCCTTTTTGCAGGAGCTTGGTTCAGTAGTCCCAGCACCTAAGCCAGTCAATTTGAGAAGTACAGTGACGGGGTAGTTGATGATGTCCAAAATTTGGACATTTCTGTGACAGGGCAGTTGAGGACGTCCAAATTTTGGATGGTTCTGCATTGGGCAGTTAAGAACGTCCAAAATTGGATGTTTCTATGAGAAAGACGTCTTCCTCATAAAAACATCCAATTTTGGATGTCCTTAACTGTCCATTGCAGAACCGTCCAAAATTTGGACATCCTCAACTGCCCTGTCACAGAAACGTCCAAATTTTGGATGTCCTGAACGCTTCCCTTCGTGCCTCCTTCCCTCCCTGTGTCCCGCCCTCATCTGACGCAACTTCCGCGAGGGCGGGACGCAAGGAGGGAAGGAGAGCCAAAGGGAGGCATTCTGCTGCCTGCAGCACTGCTTTCACGGAGGTGAGACTGCAATTTCAATGCAGGGGGCCTGCCCGGTGGCGTACGGAGGGGGGAAGCAGCAGTGACCTCGGGGGGGGGGGTGGAGGGGGGCGCAGTGGTGGCGATCTCAGGGGGGCATGGCGGCGAGGGTGGCAGGAGCTTGGCCCCGGGGGCGGCCTTGGCCTGGGCCCGGCCCGGCCCAGTCTCTCAGCGGCCCTGGGTGGAGATGGTAGTGCGTGTGGAGGAAGGGCTGAAGCTGCTCCTGCCACATTCCAATGTCTCTAACTGCGTTCGTAACCATCGATGTCAGGCAAGCAGGCTTCTACTGCGGGAGAGTGACGTCAGGAGATGGTTATGAACGCAGGTAGACACATTGGAATGTTGCAGGAGCAAATTATTATATTAGATCATAATTGCCACCTCACCGTTTTTCTTCTTTTCTTTGTTCAAATTAGAATAAATCTGTAAGTAAGACTTGTGATGCAGAAGTTCCTCCCCTTATTTAGTAAAATGATTTTCTAAAGACAACCACTTCAGCTCTTTATATATATATATATAAACAACTATAGAATTATCAAGCTGTTTTTATATGCACTTGCAAAGAAACATTTGGGATCTTACAGGGAAAATATAAACATCTCAAATTGAGGGAAACAAATATGAAAATTAAACAATATAACAGTCTACCCTGAAATTAAATATTAGCAGAGGTGAAGCATTATTAAGGAGAAACTGAAGAAAAACAAAAAAACAAATCAATAACAAAAAGAAAATACAGCGAGAGATACTGCTAGCTCCGAATATCATGAAAGCAGAGCAATTAGAGTGAATTAGGTCAATGAAACCTCCAGTGTATTTTAAGGACAGTCCTGCCACAAAGGGGTCCTTTTACTAAGGTGTGCTAATGAATTAGTGTGTGTTAAGTGTCACACAGACTATAGGTATACAATAGGCTGCATAGCATTTAGAATGAGCTAATCATTAGCACACCTTAGTAAAAGGACTCCTAAGAAATGCTAATTGAGGTGAATCATAAAAAATATACTTGATATCTTTATACCACACAAAAAAAAAAAACATCTACAAGGAAATCTCAGAAGAAAACAAGCTCCTATCAGTAGGACTCTAGAATGTAGTTGCAAGAGCTGCCTTTTTTGAGTGCTTTTAGAGACATCTGGGAAAACCCATATCTGGCTCCCCCCAAAAAAGAACATTGTTTATTCTTATAAAAAAGTTTTAAAGTTCTTTGTCTTTCTTGTTCTGATGAAAATGTAGCAATCAATATAAAAGAGTGTGTAGGTTCATAAAGAACTTGACATGTATTTAAACTATTAGCAGATAAATCTGTTCCTTCCAAAAAGGAACATAAGAACATAAGCGTTACCATACTAGGACAGACCAAATGTTTATCAAGTCCATTATCCTGTTTCTAGCACTGGCCAATCAAGGTCACAAGTACTTGGCAAGATCCCAGAACAGTAAAACAGATTTTATGCTGCTTATCTTAGAAATAAGCAGTGGATTTTCCCAAGTCCATCTTAATAATGGCTTATGGACTTTTCTTTTAGGAATTAGCCAAACCTTTTTTAAACCCTGATCATTCTCATCTCTATTTTTAGAAGAAAAGGGAATATCAAATACATTGGTCATAATTGGAAAGATATTCTGCTAGAATATATATATATATATATATATATATATATATATATATATATATATGGACACATGTTGATCTCCACTTTCCTCGCCAACTGCAATCCAGGAAACCAATGCTCCCGGATTAAAGGGAACTCTGTGATTCCCAAAGCTTAGTGTTGTTTCCAGGACCAAGGGAGACACTGCTTCTCTAGGCCATGGTAACTTTCCAGTGGTCAGCCCATTGAGGAAGCAACCAGAGCTTGGCCATAATACACAAAATTCTTTATAGGACCTGCCACCTCTGAATCTGGTAAGTGGGACACAACAGGGTAAGATACATGCTTTCTCTTTTTCTTCATAATTGGGTAGGAAAATTACAGGAGAGGTAAGTTTGCCACTGATCACTGCTCTCTTGCATCAGCCATCTTGCTCTGCCCCCTGTAACAAACTGCAAACATATAAGGGCTAATTTTCTTTTTTTTATTATTTATTTATTCATTTACATATATCATCAAACAAGAATATTCACTTGTCAAGAAAATAACTATGTTGTACCTTCAAAAACAAAGGAAATAAACTATTTAGGTCAAGTGGGTACAGCTAGTTAATTAAAGTCCACATTACGGTGATTCAAAATTTACAATATAGAATTTTAGAATAAAATAAAAATTAGGAAAACCTCACTAGATTAGTTGCTCATTAGGATACCATTCATTTAACCTAAAGCTATGATCTAATCAGTCCCTTGCCTCTTTGCTGCCAAGAAAGAGGACAGCTGTGAGGGGTCATAGAATACATACTTATTAGAATCATACTTTATTAGGCATTTGCAAGGGTACTTTAAGAAGAATGTCCCCCCTATCTGAAGTACTCCAGGTCTCAAAAGTAAAAATCTCTGTTGGCGTTTTTGAGTTTCCTTAGTAACATCCAGGAAGAGTTGAACCTTCAAGCCAAGGAAAATTTTGTCTTTATTTTGAAAGAAAAGCCTCATCAGTCAGTTTTTATCCGGCGACAGAGCTACTGTGGCAATTAGAGTGGAAGCATTAACTAATTCAGTATCTGAGGATTCCAAGATCCTCGAGATATCTAATGCAGTATTCGTCTGAGGTGTTTGATTTTTTTTGAGGTATATAATATACTTGCGTAACTGGTGGAACCATTTCTTCTGAGACACCTAGAGGAGCATAATTGAACGAAAATGTCTATCTCCATGGGTGTTTATCTCCGAGAACAGGTCCGTGAAGGGGCGGACCGAACCGTATTTTCAAAAAAAATAGACATCCATGTTTTATTCGACAATTTGTGAGCTGGGCGTTTTTGTTTTTCAGTGATAATGGAAAATGAAAGCGCCCAGCTCAAAAATGAATAAATCCAAGGCATTTGATCGTGGGAGGGGCCAGGATTTGTAGTGCACTGGTCCCCCTCACATGCCAGGACACCAACCGGGCACCCTAGGGGGCACTTTTACAAAAACAAAAAAAAAAGGTAAAAGAGCTCCCAGGTGCATAGCACCCTTCCCTTGTGTGTTGAGCCCCCCAAATCCCCCTCAAAACCCACTGCCCACAAGTCTACACCATTACTATAGCCCTAAGGGGTGAAGGGGGACACCTACATGTGGGTACAGTGGGTTTGGGGGGGTTGGACGACTAAGCATTAAGCAGCACAATTGTAACAGGTAGGGGGGGATGGGCCTGGGTCCACCTGCCTGAAGTCCACTGCACCCCCTAACAACTGCTCCAGGGACCTGCATACTGCTGCCAGGGAGGTGGGTATGACATTTGAGGGTGAAAATAAAAAGTTGTGAAACATCATGTTTTGTGGTGGGAGGGGGTTAGTGACCACTGGGGGACTCAGGGGAGGTCATCCCCGATTCCCTCTGGTGGTAATCTGGTCATTTAGGGCACTTTTTGGGGCCTTATTCATGAAAAAATAGGGTCCAGGAAAAGTGCACTAAATTCTAGCTACAAACGCATACTTTTTTTCCATTATCGGCGAAAGGCGCCCATCTCTCCTCAGCCGATAACCACGCCCCAGTTCCACCTTTGCCACGCCTCCGACACCCCCCCCCCCGTCAACTTTGTACGCTTCTGCGATGGAGTGCAGTTGAAAATGTCCAAAATCGGCTTTCCATTATACCGATTTATTCGTTTTTGTGAGATAAACTTCTATCTCCCGATTTGGGTTGAAATCTAGGCGTTTTTCTCTTTCAATTATAAGGTTGCTAATATCTCTATGATATACTTCCTTAACATTTCCCTTGGTAAGACCCCAATTTTTGGGGGAAAATTCAAGAAGCGGATATTATTATTTCTAGTTACATTCTCCAGAAACTTAGTTTTTCTCCTTAAATTAGTCAGATCTTTCATCACAGTCTCTTGTTGTAACTGTGCAAGCTTCAATTCTTTCTCCATTTCTGTTTGTCGGTTCATCATAGTCTCTACCCTGGTTTCAGTGACTTGAACTCTTTGGTCAAGACTAAAAACGTCCTGTGAGATTTGTTTTACTTGTGGACTTAGGGATTTCCCCAAGTCCACAATCAATGTCCAAAGAGACGCTAGTGTAATTTCAGTGGGTTTTTGAAAAAAAGGAAATAGTACCTCTGCAACTTCTGTGGATTGTTGCACTCTTACTTGACTTCCAGCTGCCGTCTGTTCATGGGAATTAGACGTTGTTTCAACCCTCTTCAAGGTGCCTTATTCTCGTAGGCCTGCAGTCTCCACGTGATGTCTCCCCTCCTCAGTCCGTAGGACTGCTTCACTCATCGGCGGCATCCCACTAGAAATCGGCGTTGACGTGCTCGCTCCCGAGGGTTGCATGGGAGGTGCTCTAGCATTAGGGCTGAGTGACAGCTCCAACCCAGAGGTCTCCGTAGTGTTTCCATCTACACCCGGAAGACCTAGCGGGTCCACTCCCGATGTCGCCGGTATCTCTATCCTTCGGAGGTGAGCGGTCATGGTGGTTTGGGTTAATTGAGGATTTTGCCGCAGCGGGGCTGCTGAGGAGGAAACGCGGCCCCTTCTCTTCTGCATTTTCTCTGAGAGCTGCTGAGCGTCCAATCTAGTTGGCGGCCATTTTGAATCCAAAGCTGTCTAAGGGCTAATTTTCAAGACAAAAAAATTCCAAATAAATCATAAGGTGGCAGCAAGAGGTTTTTCTCTCAAAAATGACCAAGTTGCAATTTTTGACAACTCCAATTTTAAATGTGTTGCTCAACAGTTTGTCCAAATTTCAAGGGCACATGTTTTGAGTGGGACATGTTCAGCACTAAAAGATAGACATTTTTCTGCAATAATGGAACAAAATGGAAACGTCTAGCACCAACATTAATACATTTTTGACTAGACCTGTTTCAATCATGACTAAGGACCAAAAAGTGCCCTAACAAGACAAATGACCACTGGAGGGATTAAGGCATAACCCTCCCTAACTCCCCCAGTGTTCACTGTCCCCCTTCCATCACCCAAATATGTGAAATAAACAGAATATGCCAGTCCTCTTAGAGCAGCAAGCAGGTCTCTGGAGTAACCTAATGCTCGCTGCAGTGGACTATAGAGAAGGGGACTCAGGTCCATGTCCTACTCTAAGTGGTACACTTGTGGTGGAAAGTTTGAGTCTTCCAAAACCCACCAAAAGCCTACTGTACCTACATATAAGGTGATATCTGCAGCCATAAGGTTATTGTAGTGGTGTACTGTTAAGTACAGTAGGTTTTGGTGGGTTTTGGAGGGTTCACCATACAGTATAAGCGGGTAAAAATGAGATGTGTACCTGGGACCTTTTATGTAAAGTCTACTGCAGTGCCCTCTAGGGTGCCCCACTCTTCTGCTGGTATGGCTGTGTGGCCAGGCTTGCTTTTGTTCATTTTTCCCTTGGACATATTTTTTCAAATATAGTCATAAAAGATGTACAGAGCACAAAACCATTTAGCAAATGGCCATTTCCAAAACGAAAAGTTACATGTTTTTCTGTTTTGAAAATGGCCATGTTCTCTACTGGATTTTTCAATGCTTTTAATAAAACATCTAAAATTGGGTTTAGATATATATCAAAAATGCTCCTCATAATGTAATACTCTGGACCTGCACCGTATGTCCCTCTCCCAATTCCCCAGATTGAATGAGCCACTTATATCACTTACATGCCCTGTCATGAGGTGGTACCAATCAGCACTATTTATATTTATTTAAATCCTATGTTAACTCTGATAAGAAAAAAAACACTAGAAAACTTATGACACATGTCCACTCTCTCACCCCCTTCACAACCACAAACAACAGATTTTATCTTTAAAGCCATAAGAGTTGTAGTCTGCTATGAAAGTCTAGTGAAACCTCTTATGAGCCTCTGAAAAAAATCAAGTGCCATCCGTGCAAGTTGAGCCCCCAGCTTTCTTGGTACTTTCAGATAGATGAGACAGTCTGTGCCCTTTAAGCACTCATGTCCTTTGGTATATTATCAACATTAAGCTCTAGCAAAACTTTCCAGGCATCCTTTGCTGACTGCACTCTGCCTGTTGTTCCTCTTATTGTAAAAATTAAACCAAAAGGGAATTCCCATTTTGTATCACAAAATTTCAGGTCACAGAAAAGGGGTAACCCATTCAAATTCCTCTCTCTCCTCTGTAATATCAGGGGGGAGATATCTGGGTAGATTTCAATTTTAACAGCTTTCCACTGAATTGATCCAGTTTGGCAGGCTGTTGCCAAGATCTTTTCTTTGAGCTGGAAATAATGCAGGCACACTACAATATCCCTACATTGATTGTCATTATGAGGTCCCAGCGCCATGTGCTTGATCTATTTTCACTGTGTCACTATGTTCCCTGTGCACAGAACTTGATACACTCTCTTTATGCAATCGCTGTACATTGCAGCTTTGGGAACTCTTCTTATATTGTTGCAGCAGGACCTATTTTCAAGGTCCTCCACTTTGTCCTTCTCTCAGCACTTAATATTCTAGTCCACTCACTGGTTATTACTCAATTGAATTATTGAAATTCACTGTATCAAGGACTCAGGGTCAAAAAACTTAGATGTCTTCAAATTATCCAGAACACTGCAATTTGGCTGATCATTAATATAAGGAAATATGATCACATCATGCCACATCTCAAAAATACACACTGACTGTCGGTAAATCATCACATAACCTACAAAATTCTGTCACTAGTCCACAAGATCTTAGCTTCTGGTGAACCATTGTACCTTTCATATCATTTGATTCCATATAGCCCTTCACAAGCTCTCTGGTCAGCTCAGCAAAATCAATTCATAATCAGTACACATTATGTGATAGTTCATGAACACACTAGGCACTCCATCTTTTCAGTCCAAGGCCCTCAACTCTGGAATGCTCTTCTAGGAGCTTTAAGATTACAACCCTCCCTATCTCAATTTAAGGCCAACCTTAAAACCTACTTATTTGCTTATGTCTTCTCTTAGTAGCCCTGTTTGTACTCACTCCGTGATACTTTCTGATCTCTGCAGAGCACTCCTCCTCCTTCTGTACTACCTCACCTACTCTCCTTTTCATTATTGCAATTCTATCTTCATCCCTTTTCTTTCTGTCTTTCTTTCACGATTTGAACCATTTTTTTCTTGGTACTTGTGATTTCTGCCAGGTACTGTACTTGTGACCTGGCTTGGCCATTATTTGGAAAACAGGAAACTGGGCTAGAAGGACCACTGGTCTGACCCAGTATGGCTACTCTTATGTTATGTTCTTATGTCCTATGCTAACTCTCTATCTATATTTTAGATTGTAAACCACCCTGAAGACTACCATAGGGTGGGGTAGTAAGTTAAAAATAAACTTGGAAACTTGGAAAACTTGGTCCTATGGTGCTTGCATGTATTTGAGCTGAGATTCATCCCTAATTTTAACTGATTCTACCTTGGTCTGGCATTGTTTGCTTCTGATCATTGGCCGTTTAGGGCTCCTTTAACTAAGGTGTACTAATGATTAGCGCACACTAAATGCTAAGAAGCCAGTAAGAATAAAATGGGTTTCTTAGCATTTACCACATGCTAATCATTAGTACACCTTAGTAAAAGGAACCCTTATTGTTTATATAGCCTGTGTCGTCAGGAAAGGATACAAAAAGCAACTCCCAATGGGATAGAAGGGAGTGGAAACAAAGAAGGAACTACATATAGATTATAAATTTCATACAGAGCAAAAAAGAAAGTACAGATCATGAACTTTAATCATACTGTAAGTCACTAGTTCTCACTATGGCTTTTGTGATATTCATTCAGACCAGTATATACTATTGTACAACCATCTATCATCATCCTCTTTATGATATGCCACTTTCTCTTGCATGCTCACATCTGATGAGAGGTTAAATTTTCCCAGTTCAGTTTTTAGCTTTTGGAGAATGGATCTAGAGACAAATCAAAGAAGTTCACTAAAGAAAGAAAATAGAACCAGGACAGTTTATAAAGTTGAAACATAGTAGGATTTTTCACAATTTGCATAAAAATCTGAAAATCATGGGATATCTTTCCTTTTTATTTGTCAGATACAGTTTCCCCTGTCCCTGCCTATATATGCATAGTGATGAAAAGCATTAGAATCGGGAAAGGGAATAGAAAATGACTCTTTGACAGTTATGGCAATTTTCAATGATCTAATTATGCATCTGATTGTTGTGCTAAAACCTCTAAACACATTATAAATATAGTATAAAAAATAAAATACAGAATTGTTCTGTGCATGAGCTGCCTTTTTAGCTCACTTTTACTACTAAAACCTTGAACAGTGATAACATGTCTATGTGCACATGACGAGTGCCATTTACAAATCAAATATGGTCTGACATCACCTTTCAGCTCCTATTTCACAGTTTCCAACATTTGCAACAAATTGTGGTTTTTTTTTTCTTGTTTTCTTTTTATTTACAACCTGGAGGCTGTGAAGATATCTTTCTAATTGCTGACCAATGTTCTCCTATTTAGTTGTCACTCTAGGCAAAACATAAATGTGTTTTCCCTTTTTCTTCTCCTTGTAACAAGGAAAAATGATTTAACTGTGAAAATTTTCCCTCTGTTAATTCAGTAATTTTCAATTCACTTTTGCTTTGTTCATGAGCTATTTTTCATGATATGTCCTGATTTTTAGTAAGCAAACCAACAATAGTATTAGGCTGCTTTTTTAAGCATTTTGATCTAAAAAAAACATTTAAAAAAGCTATTGATATCTATATTACAAAGCAGCCTATTAAAGGTGTCTGCTTTTGTAGGTTCATACCGTCTTGAAAGTAGGCAGAAATGTGCAAATCTGCTAAAGGTGTGACGAAAACAGAATTAGCGAGTCACAGGGTTTAAGAAGTCTGAGACCAAGATGGCGATGACCACCTCTGACTCAGAAGAATATGTCAGCATTTATATTGAAAACATTAAACCACCTGATTTCTCTCAAATAGCAGGTAAATGGATGACAGACCTTAAGAAGGAGTTTTCACTGGTACGCCAAAGCATTAAGACAGTACTCAGCAAAATAAAGTAGGATATTTATCTGTACTCCTGACAGGAAGACATGGATGCACATTGTGAAAATGACTTTATAAAAATATCCTCTATAATTTCAAAGATTTATTGTATTCTAACTTGATGTAGACTTCATAATGCTCATTGAAACAACATTTACTATGCTTGCTTAAGCAGCTAACGTAGGTTTTACAACACGGTAGACATTAGTGTGTCTCACTCTAATGTCTCCTATGCTAGAAACAGTAGTATGCAATAAAAAAAATCTCATGGTAGCTGCTTGCCATGAAAGTGGGTGAGAACTGGGCAGGCGGACGAGAATCTGGGTATAACAACTAGTGCACTGGTTTGTACCGTCCACTAGCTATCATAATTGATAGTGCAGCTGAACTTACCACTAACCCAAAAGAAGGCAGTAAAGGCAGCTGCACTACTGGCAGGCTGGTAGCATAGTTGTTAAAAGTAAAGCCCCGGGCCAGCACACCGTATCTCCCCCCCCCCCCCCCCCCCCCCACGGTTTGATCCCCCTTCAACGTTGGAACCTCTCCAAATCAACACTGACCCCTGACTCAACACGCCAACCCCCAAGTCAACACCCCAAGCCAACAACATCAACACCTTGATCCCTTGACTCCAAACAGCATCAAACAAATAAACCCAACCTTCCAGAGCCCTAACTTCCTTGCCACATCATGATCCTCCCAGGACCTACCCAGAGACAGTACTGGTGGTCTTATGGGTCCAGGTGGTAGTGATTACTCTCTCCTGCCACTCTGTTCATTGCCAGGATTCAAAAAGGCACCAAGGACCCCTTGCAGGAGTCTTACTGTACTACTGTTAGGGGTCATCCTTCCGTATCAGGAGATGTATTCCTTATATGGAAGAATGCCACTTAGCGGTAGTACCATGACAGCATTGTTTGGGGCAACATTTTGAATCCCAGCAACTACTTGGGCTACAGAGGAGGATCACTGTCTCCAGAGACTCAAAAGACCAGCAAGGCTGCCCCCAAGTACGTCTTGTGGGATGGGGTGTCAGGAGATGGGGGGCTCTGAGGAATGGGGTTTATAAGTGGACGAGTAGCCTAATGGTTAGTGCAGTGGACTTTGATCCTGAGGAACTGAGTTTGATTCCCACTGCAGCTCCTTGTGATTCTGGGCAAGTCACTTAACCCTCCATTGCCTCTGGTACAAAATAAGTACCTGAATATATGTAAACTGCTTTGAATGTAGTTGCAAAAACCTCAGAAAGATGGTATATCAAGTCCCATTTCCATTTCCATATGTTGGGAGGCAAGGTTTGGAGCTGGTGGGCAGGGTTTAGATTCAGATGTGGAGTTTGAGGGTCATGGTATTGAGTGGGGGGGGGGCAGGGTGTTTACTTAGGGGGTATATATGGGGTCTTTACTTGAAGGATATTGACTTGGGAGTAGGGGTGTTTATTGAGGCACTTAAGGAAGGGGGTGAGAATGAGTGGCGTTATCGTGACTTGCTGTACTGTGGATTAAGTACAACCACCATGTTAAAAGTCTGAGCTGATAATGTTGAGGGCCCGTGCTGTTGGCTCTCGCAAGTAACATGGTGGCCATGTGTAGTACATGCTGGGCAGATGCAGGGCGCCCCTGAATTTACTGAAATGTTTTTGCACTTACTACATATTATATTTTGCTTTTAATGTATAGTGAGTGCAAAACCTTACTGCATTTTAGTAAAATGGTACCCAAGTTTGGAGCATAGCATACAACCACTGGTCAATGTAAAATTCAGAGCAAATGGATTAACACTAAATCACTAAAAACTTACTTATTCAAAAAGGCATACCCTGATGACCAAACGTAAATGCCTCAATCCCACAATACAATGAAACTAAGACTAGAATTGATCACAACTAAACCCTACCTCCTTATTCCCTGATGTGTTTATCCTACACAAACCTTCTACATTGTCACTTTGTATCTGCTATACCGGAACTGGCGATCACCATCACGGTTATTATGTAAGCAACATTGAGCCTACAAATAGGTGGAAAATGTGGGATACAAATGCAATAAATAAATAACAGTATTATACTCTAAAGAGGGTTATCAACTAAAATGACATTGAATATCACTACAATTTGATTCTTCTCTCTTGTTTCTCCAAATCAAAGGCAATGTTACAAGCAGAGGTGAATCAAAATGTAATACATTTTCAATTATAAAAGTGTTATTTTTCATGTTAGTAGAGGAATGAGGGGGCCAGCAGGAGAAAAATAATATGTAATAAAGGTACAGTTTAATCAAGTTAATTTACAAAATCTTTGAATCCTTGCTAGCTAAGGTCTAAAAATATGCTTTTTATCTAGTCATTTATAATATTATATTTTAACTACTCTTGAAGCCCTCTTTAGCGATCTTACAGTTCGTGCTCTTTTCTTAGAAAACCTACATATAATTATTTCAGTAAAAAAATCAGGTTTTTTTTAACTACTACAGCTTTCCTACTGAGTCATTAATGTATAATCATGCATGCCAAAGTTCCTCTGATTTTATACCAACAATATTCCAGAATGTTATGTTTACATAAAAAGCCTATTCTTAAAGAAAATAGATTATATTTTCTTTTAAATGCTTTCTTCTTCTGTTTCATGCTCCTGTTGTCCGTTGGTCATAGACTCTATGGAATCCAAATATTTTAAAGTTGTCTCTGCTTTCAGTATCAATATGGGAAAATTAGGTGGTAAACTTTTTTGGGAACATTATAGTCAATATTTTTATAACAAATGTCTATAATAAATACTGAGAGGTAGTTACCAATGTGCATTAATGGAGTAATATATATTTATTCACCACATAAGGCACGCTACATATCAAATCCATATGAATTAGATATATTGCCAGCACTAGATATGCCGCAGCTCAAACAGCAATCTGCTATCATTGCAGTTTACAATAATAAGATAAACAAATACTGCGCAGAAGTGCTGTCAGATTATTGCTAGGTGTCAAGTGGTGCAATTTTAAAACCAGAACTAAAGGGTGGGAGCATTTAAGAATCACCCCTGCCTCATAACTTGTCACCAGGGATACCAGTAGTAGGTGCTGTAGGAATAGATTTGGAGATGGGTGAGTATGTGTTGGGTGGTTAGGTGGGGGTTTGGATCAGGTATAAAGAACTTATCCAGGGGTATTGATTTGGTGAGTAGGGGATTGATCTGGGAGGGCTTGGATAAGAGGTTAAATATATAATTCAAGGAAAAAAGGTAGTACAGCTCCAAGCTTGTATTATATTTCTATAATCTAGCTTAGAAGGTCAAACTTAACCTGTGTCATTGAATCTGGATAAGAACTAACTACTCTGTATGCATCTGCATGCTCATCATTTAATTATTATTTAATTTGTGCTAAACTAAAATAAATGTGCGTGAAGGGAGAATAACATGCAATGTTGTCATTTAATGCACGTTAGTTGGCAAAAATCATACATCATTCTCTTAATGAATGTTAGTAACTATCTAGCTTATTTTCGAAAGGGAAGGATGCCCATCTTCCGACACAAATCAGGAGATGGGTGTCCTTCTCTCAGGGTCGCCCAAATTGGCATAATCGAAAGCAGATTTTGGGCGTCCCCAACTGCTTCCCATCGCGGGGACGACCAAAGTTCCTGGGGGCGTGTCGGAGGCATAGTGAAGGCGGGACTGAGGTGTGCCTAACAGAGAGGCGTTCTCAAGCAATAATGGAAAAAAGAAGGGCGTCCCTGATGAACACTTGGCCACTTTACTTGGCCCTTTTTTTTTACGACCAAGCCACAAAAATGTGCCCTAAATGACCATATGACCACCGGAGGGAATTGGGGATGACCTCCCTTGACTCCCCCAGTGGTCACTAACAGGGGCGTATCTAGACTCCGGCGGTAGGGGGGGCCAGAGCCAGAGGGAGGGGGCACATTTTAGCCCCCCCCCGCCACCACCGACCCCCCCTGCCATTGTCAGAGCCCCCACCACAACCAATGACTCTCTCCACCCCCCTCCCGCCACCAACCCTCCCCCGCTGCCGTTGCTTACCTTTGCTGGCGGGGGGCCCCAACCCCCGCCAGCCGAGGTCCGCTTCCACCTGCCGCTGCCTTAAAAACTACTTCTTCAGCTGGCCTCCGTGGCCGTGCTGCTGTTGATAGGAGCTGTTGAATCCACTTCGGAGTCTGACGTCGTTGTACATTGTACGTGCTGCGACGTCAGACTCCGAAGTGGATTCAAAAGCTCCTATCAACAGCAGCACGGCCACGGAGGCCGAAGATGAACTTTAAACACCTTGGGGCGGCTGGTGGGGGTTTGGGGTCCCCCGCTGGCTGAAGAAGTAGTTTTTAAGGCAGCGGCAGGTGGAAGCGGACCTCGGCTGGTGGGGGTTGGGGTCCCCCGCCAGCAAAAGTAAGCAACGGCAGCGGGGGAGGGTTGATGGCGGTAGGGGGGGGGTCCAGGGCAAAATCTGCGGGGGCCCAGGCCCCTGAGGCCCCACGCAGATATGCCCCGGTCACTAACCACCTCCCACCCTGAAAAAAAACAACTTTAAAAACTTGTCTTTCTTTTTTTTTTTTTTTTTTAGAGTATGGGTGAAGGACCTACTTTGCTATGCCTTCATCCCTTCAACAGCAGTTGAGGACGTCCTTCGCTATTTATTTATTTATTTATTTATTTATTTAGATTTTGCTCTCACCTTTTTCAGTAGTAGCTCAAGGTGAGTTACATTCAGGTACACTGGATATTTCTATGCCTCCATCCCTGCAACAGCAGTTGAGGATGCCCTTCGATATGCCTCCGTCCTTGCAACGGCAATTGAAGATGTCCAAAATGTGGATGTTTGTGAGAAAGATGTCCATGCCTGGATGTTTCTATGAGAAGGATGTCCATGCCTGCTATGCCTCTGACACCCCTTTTATTTATTTGGATTTTGGATAACAAGTAGCAGTACTGGGATTTGAACTGACCACCTCTGGATTGCAAGACCAGTGCTCTAACCACTAGGGCACTCCTCCACTCCACACCCTTGAAATTTGGCCATTCCTGTGGGGGATCAGTATATAGTTCCATGGGGGGAGGTATGTGTGTGTCAGTGGAGGCATAACGAGGGCGTGGACGTCCTTCTTTCAAACATTTTGTACGTCCTCAACTGCCCCCCCCCCCCACAGGGATGGCCAAATTTCAAGGGAGTGGAGTGGAGGAGTGGCCTATTGGTTAGAGCACTGGTCTTGCAATCAAGAGGTGGCCAGTTCAAATCCCACTGTTGCTACTTGTGATCCAAAATCCAAATAAATAAAGGGGGTGTTGGAGGCACAGAAGGCATGGGCATCCTTCTCACAGAAACATCCAGGCATGGACATCCTTCTCACAAACATCCACATTTTGGACGTCCTCAACTGCCATAGCAAAGGACATCTTCAACTGCCGTCAGCGAAGGACGTCTTCAACTGCTGTCAGCGAAGGACGTCTTCAACTGCCGTCACAGGGACAGAGGCATATCAAAGGACATCCTCAATTGACGTTGCAGGGACGGAGGCATAGAAATATCCAGTGTACCTGAATGTAACTCACCTTGAGCTACTACTAAAAAGGTATAAGCAAAATCTAAATAAATAAATAAATAGCGAAGGATGTCCTCAACTGCCATCACAGAGGCATAGCGAAGGACATCCTTCACCCATACTCTAAAAAAAAAGACAAAAGTTTTTAAAGTTGGGTTTTTTTTTGGGATGGGAGGTGGTTAGTGACCACTGCATGCCTTTTTCCACTGCAGTGCCCTCTAGGGTGCCCGGTTGGTGTCCTGGCATCTCAGGGGAACCAGTGCACTACGAATGCTGGCTTCTCCCATGACCAAATGACTTGGATTTGGTCGTTTTTGAGATGGGCGTCCTCGGTTTCCATTATCACCGAAAACCAGGGGGGTGACCATCTCTAAGGTTGACCTAAATGTTGAGATTTGGGCATCCCCGACTGTATTATCGAAACAAAAGATGGGCACCCATCTTGTTTCGATAATACGGGTTTCCCCGCCCCTTCACCGGGACGTCCTTAGAGAAGGGTGCCCTTAGAGATGGCCGTCCCCGTTCGATTGTGCCCCTCTCATAATAGAAACTTAGCACAATAAAAGTTTTAAACTGCAAAGATGGAATCAGTATAATTAAGCAGTAAGATACATCTTGCCTCAAAACCACAATTGAAATTAAAATACAGTATAAGAAACTTCTACCTAACATCAGTACAGGTCACATTTCAGTTGACATAATATTATCACTTCAGGGGGAAAGAGGGAGATATGCCTCAGACAATCTGCATAATTTAAGATGTAACAATCACTACTTATTTCTTATTTATATGGGGCTGATGTGTGCAGTAGTGCATAGAAATATATAATTAACACTGTCAGTATCTGCTTACCAGAGAATATTTTAGTCTTCCACTTGTTTCATGTGAAGTGATACGTGTTGTGTTTTGTCTTCTCCATCTGCTTCAGAACCACCATATCATATCCTAACAACAATTATTTATTCTATCCTGATGTAGAATTAATTATTTGGGAGATGTACCTACTGTCAACTCTGAATTGGCAACTAGATCCTAGCATTCACCACTCTGTCAGTTCAGGTGACACCTACTATTTATTCTTTTAGTTTTCATGAATTGTGGAACAATTGTTTTTAATGATAGTGTTGCTCCCAGAGCTGCAGTTTTGCACCTTTGATGCTTACCAATTTGCATGTTTGTACCTAAGATCCTACAAACAAGTTTAGAAAGGGAATTCCCCAAAAGTTGTCCTTCAAAAATCCAGATCTGGCAGACATATCTGGCATGATATTTAAATCGCGCTCAGCTGGCTGGCCAATGATATTCAGTAAACACCCACAGAAGGTGAACTCTCCACAGGAAAACCAATGAAAGGCAAAACACACAGTGGATCCAAAAGAGTCCTCTCACAATGAGTGTCTTCCTGAACAAGGTCTTTATTGACAGTAGCAGAAATGACCCGACACGTGACGTGTTTCGGCCGTGAGGCCTGCGTCAGGGGTCTATAAAATAATATAATATACAAAGACATGCATAAAAATACAATAATGATTAAAAACATGAATAAAAACTTGAACATCCATATACAATTTCTTGTACAAATTTAGACAAATAAAACATCAGAATGAAAGATGCAAAGTATATATAATAAAAAATATATGATAAAATATGAAATTATACCACATAGAGATAATGAGGACAAGGCATGGAATAAAATACACAACATAATAAAGTATAAATATAGAGGACATACCTAGTATTATCTGTAGAAAAAAGTACCTTGTAGATCAGATGAAAAAAAGCACTAAAGCTGCTAACAACGATATCTATAATAAATATGTAAGCGAAGGCATAAATCACTACATACTCTCCATACATACATATACAACAAAATGAAATGATACTGAAAAAAGTGAAACATAGAATATATGGACAGGGATCCCAAAAAATTGTTTTGATGATGGAGAATAATGAAGAAGACCACACGGGTATGAAAATAAAAATAAAAAAATGAAAACAAGGCACGGCTGCCAAATGAATCAGCAAATGTCAAAGGTGATGAACCATAAAATGATAAGGATGGGAGAAACAGAAAAAAGAATTGCCTAATATTACTGTGAAAAATAGCATATATTAAAAAAGAAGACCATAAACTACTAAGAAAAATGGACCATAACATAGGGGAACCACCTAACTGAAAAATAATAATATTACCTTTGCAAAAGTGCATAAAGAACCACGTAACATGCTGGCAGAGTACACCTGAAGGCCATGTTTAGACGATACTGTCACCATAAAAAATATATATAAAATAAGAGTCAGCAAAAGTATATTGGCATGTAAAGATAAATAAAGCTGTGCCCACAGGAATGATGACATAAATATCCTCAGTGTAAATCAAAAAGGGGGCAAAATTACAAATAAAAGGTAAATGCCAATCGAAATGAGAAAAAATAAATAAGAAAAAATAATGGGTGTGGGGCATGCTATAAGCTATTACAGCAGCCAGCATAGCTATCAGCGATACAACGCGATCGAGCCATGAAAACGCCAAAGTTAATACTGAGTACTGAAAAGTACGCTAGTTTATGTAAGGCACCATGCTAAACCCAATAACTGCACTAAATCAGCACTAATTTAAGTGAAGACTTAATGAAAGTTGGAAAGGCAGAGGAGAAATCGATAAAAATGCTTATCATACACAAGAACCCGTTAATACATATGAGAACATATGAAGACAATATGAAACAATACTATCAACACGGAATATTGAAAAAAATGAGTCTAAAAATGTATATTAACATCTAAAAATATCTAAAACTGTGCCCAAGGGAATATTGACGTAGCTCCCCTAGGTGTAAATCAAAAAAGGGGGGATTATTGCAGATAAAATATATAACAATGAAAATGAATGGAATAGTCGGTGTGGGGCATGCTATAAACTACTAAAACAGACTACATAGCTATCGGCATTGCACAAGATCAGGCCATAAAAGCGCCTAAATGACTGCTGGGTACTGGGAAGCAAATTCATTTGTGTGAGGCACAATGCAAACCGCTATAACTGCATTGAATTAGCACTGGTTAAATAAAAGCTAACAGGACTAAGGAAAAACCAATGAAAATGCTTACCGTACACAAGAAAACGCTGTGCTGCTTTGTGAAACGAAATGTATGGCAAAACATGAAACCACCTTCAAGGGAAGGATTTATACCGGAAGTAAAGATGACATCACTTCCCCTGTGATTGGAACGAACCATTACTAAGGAGATATAGCACATGCGAGTGGTGGGGTCGATACTTAATGGTATGATCGATATAAGAGACTCCACTGCTAAAAAGGGGTTAGTGAAGACAATGGGGCGCACATAAAGCTATAGGTGGAATCTAACAACAATAAAACAAGAGATTGGACTATATAAAACATGTGATCCCATATGTAGTTCCAGCTAACTACAGAATACAAATGAAAAATAAAAGGTAAAAAATAAAAATAGCAATTCAATTGTTTGACATGGACAAATAATTTTGTAAAAAATTTTTTTAAACATATATATATGTCCTCGTATACAATGTATATGCTATAAAAATAAAAATAAAAATGGTAATAATCCTGAATGATGGAACAAAATAATAATGGAAATGAAAAAAATGAATATGGAAAACCAAAAAATGTGTAATAGAAAAAAGACAGGCGACTGGGAACACTGAACAAAAATAAAAATAAAAGCAAAAATGAAAATAACAAGGATGATCATAAAAAAGGACTGAAATCCATGTCCATATTGAGTCCATGCGGATTGGCATTTACCTTTTATTTGTAATTTTGCCCCCTTTTTGATTTACACTGAGGATATTTATGTCATCATTCCTGTGGGCACAGCTTTATTTATCTTTACATGCCAATATACTTTTGCTGACTCTTATTTTATATATATTTTTTATGGTGACAGTATCGTCTAAACATGGCCTTCAGGTGTACTCTGCCAGCATGTTACGTGGTTCTTTATGCACTTTTGCAAAGGTAATATTATTATTTTTCAGTTAGGTGGTTCCCCTATGTTATGGTCCATTTTTCTTAGTAGTTTATGGTCTTCTTTTTTAATATATGCTATTTTTCACAGTAATATTAGGCAATTCTTTTTTCTGTTTCTCCCATCCTTATCATTTTATGGTTCATCACCTTTGACATTTGCTGATTCATTTGGCAGCCGTGCCTTGTTTTCATTTTTTATTTTTATTTTCATACCCGTGTGGTCTTCTTCATTATTCTCCATCATCAAAACAATTTTTTGGGATCCCTGTCCATATATTCTATGTTTCACTTTTTTCAGTATCATTTCATTTTGTTGTATATGTATGTATGGAGAGTATGTAGTGATTTATGCCTTCGCTTACATATTTATTATAGATATCGTTGTTAGCAGCTTTAGTGCTTTTTTTCATCTGATCTACAAGGTACTTTTTTCTACAGATAATACTAGGTATGTCCTCTATATTTATACTTTATTATGTTGTGTATTTTATTCCATGCCTTGTCCTCATTATCTCTATGTGGTATAATTTCATATTTTATCATATATTTTTTATTATATATACTTTGCATCTTTCATTCTGATGTTTTATTTGTCTAAATTTGTACAAGAAATTGTATATGGATGTTCAAGTTTTTATTCATGTTTTTAATCATTATTGTATTTTTATGCATGTCTTTGTATATTATATTATTTTATAGACCCCTGACGCAGGCCTCACGGCCGAAACACGTCACGTGTCGGGTCATTTCTGCTACTGTCAATAAAGACCTTGTTCAGGAAGACACTCATTGTGAGAGGACTCTTTTGGATCCACTGTGTGTTTTGCCTTTCAATGATATTCAGTGGCATATAACTAAGTAGTGCTGAAGAATATCAGCATTAACCCCCGGATTCTATACAATGTGCGGCAAGTTACGTACATTAAATTGGGTGTGCGCCAAAATTAAGCATTCAACGAACTGAGTAACAAGCCAATCAGCAATGATAATTTGCCAATAACAACCAATTATCAGAATTAATTGGCAATAACTAGAATTTATACTGCAATTTTTTTAGGCATATTCTAAGAGGCAGGCATAAATTCTAATGTATGGAGTTTGGGCGTGTTAGGGGCATTCCTGAAATTTACATGTGTGGTTATAAAATTTGGAGGAACATGCATACATTTACTTGTGGTAATTTACACTAGGTTTTCAGTGGCTTAAATGGCCACACCTAAATGTAGATGTGTTCCCCAGACCTAAGCGCTATTCTATAAATCACACCTATTCTATAAATCACGCCTAACTTAAAGCATAGTTTATAGAATAGTGCTAAGCACTATTTTTGGATTTGCCTATTTTTTAGACACCATTTACAGAATCTGGCCCAAACTGGCCATGCTGAAAATGGGCAAGAGAGGGCATTACAAAGGACAAAGTCGGGGAGGAGCAAGAAGTTATACAGCTATATGCAACATTTCAGTGCTGGAACCTGCACAGCTAAGCGGGCCTGTAGGTCCTTATAAATAGCAGTCCTAACTTTGCCTTAAAAGCTATTTGGGTGCCAGCATTGAATATCAGCCGGCACCCACTTAACTTCCAGGTACTGGCCTGAAGCTGCCTGTGCTCCCCTGTCTATTCTCACCATCAAGCTCTGATGCCCTCTGTTAAGCTCCAATCTCCCCCTTCCAGCTCCCCAGCCCCTCCCCTGGACCTAAATTTCATGGCCTGGTGGTCTAGTGGTCAATGGCAGCACTCACAGATTTGCAACCTCTAGTGGTAGTCTTACAAGCTAGTATTGAAGCATCTGCCCCTTAAAACAGTCATTTTGACAAACCTTTAGCACAAAGTCAGGCGGACTGTTGTGGACTGCTTTGACAATGTTAGACTTTGCAAACTAAGGGGCCCTTTTACTAAAGCTTAGTGTGCAAAATGCTATGAAGTCCATAAGTATAAAATGGGTTTCTTGGCATTTAGGGAGAGATTCTATATATGGTGCCTACAAAAATTGGTGCTGAAATCAGTGTTGACTAAGCATTTTCTATAATCAGCACCTATATAGATAGATAGATATAGATATAGATATATAGATATATATATATAGATATATAGATATAGAAAAGGTGCCACTTAACTTTCTTTCTGAGAAGTTCTGAGAGAAGAGGACATTTTTCTGGTGAGTGAACATTATTTTGCTCTGTACTTTGGTAACTTAAAGATTGGGGTTTAAATGAGGAATTGTAGGTTATTTTTAGACAGAATTTTAAAAAAAGCAAACGTTAACTAGTCTTCATACTCTTCCCCCCTAGCATTAAAACTTGAACTTTGTAGCATAGCATTAACAGATAGTATCTAGCAAGCACAGCAGGGCTAGTTCAGTCTTCATTTCCACCTCCCTCCCCATCTCCCACCCACCCCTAGTACAACTAATTGTAGTCAATTATTCTAATTAGGATAAGGAGATGAGAGGGTTTTTTTTATATTAGTTTTAATTATATTTAATTTGTTTCTGAGAAGCAAACACTAAATAAATTACAAATCATACCATATAATCTTAAAAGTCTTTATATTTATCTAATATCCCCAGTGCCTTAAGAAGTTTTAATTAAACAACTCTAATATTAAGATACAGACAGCCGTCCAGCAGCATGAAGGGTGATATCCTGTCTTTTGCAATGTCATTGTATGATTATCTCACAATTGGTGAGAATTTACAGGTATGTACTCAATGCAAAGAGCTCCTAGCTCTCAGAGAATGAATCTGTTCTCTTGAAGTTTGAGTAGCAGACTTGGCAAAGCTGAGGGAGAGAGAAAGGTACACAAGGGAGGCCTATAGGGACATTGAAGAGAAGTTCCCACCTACAGTCTGTGAGCCCCTGTGCTGCTTTGGAGGAGGGAGGTCTCCTAAAAGGAGAGCATCACACTGGTGAAGTTGGAGGTAATCCTATAGCCAGGACAAGCCCACCAGGGATGCAATATCCTCTAGCACTGAGGATGTGCCTCCAGGAGCTTATGCCCAGGAAGAAAGGGTTAGGATGGCTGTTGTAGTTGGTGACTCGATTATTAGGTATGCAGATAGCTGGGTGGCTGGTGGACATGAGGATCATCTGGTCACTTGCCTGCCTGGTGCAAAGGTGGCAGACCTCACTTATCACCAAGATAGTATTTTAGATAGTGTTGGGGAGGAGCCAGATCTTTTGGTACATGTGGGTACCAATGACATAGGGAAATGTGGGAGGGAGGTTCTGGAAGCCAAATTTAGGCTCCTAGACAGAAAGATAAAATCCAGATCTTCCAGGGTAGCATTTTCAGATATATCAGAAGCAGGCAGCCTGTGATGGAATCTGTGGGACCGTTAGATCAGGAATGATGCTACTAATTGTGTTTCTGCCAGGTACTTGTGACCTGGATTGGCCACTGTTGGAAGCAGGATACTGGGCTGAATGGACCATTGGTTTGATCTAGTATGGCTGTTCTTATGTTCTTATTTGTTAGTGGTGTCTGCTTTGAGAAGGTCATGGCATACATTACAAATTGCTTATTTAATATTACTATCTTTAGGGGCAATGCTACAAATGGGCACCTCCATTTAGGTGCCCTGAGGATGTGCAGCAGGAGCTTATTCAATAACAGCACCTGGGAGCCCATTCTGTTATAAATACCTAACATTTACTTAACTATAGTTACACCGGCCATAGACCTGACATAGCTGCAGGCATGTAAATGTGGCTGGAATGATGTAACTTACACTGGATGATATTCAGCCAGCAGTAGTCAGCATTTTTGTGTTCGCTGCTGGCTGTATTCCCAGATATTCAATGCCAGGCCATGTCCAGGCACCAGCATTGAATATCCAGTGTTAAGTTGGCTGCTAAAGCTTATGAGGTAAAGTGCAATATTCAGCCCTTGACCACATAAGCTGAACCGCATAAAGGGCCTTTTTTACCAATCTGCGGCAAAAGGGGGCAAGCTCTGGCATCGGCGTGTGTTTTACACATGCCCCAAGGCCCCCTTTTACCACAGATGGTAAAAGGAAAGTCTCGCCTTCCTGCATGAAATGGCCAAATGGCAAATAAAGAACTTGCCATGCGGCCATTTTGAGGTGGTGGTAAGGGCTCCAACATTTTGAGTTGGTGGTAAGGGTGGTAAGGGCTCCAGCATTAACCTGGTGGTAACCGGGCAGCGTGCGGCACTGCCCAATTACTGCTGGATACACCCTGGCGCTACAAAAATAAATAAATGTTCATAGCATCAGAAATGATGGTGTGCTATGGGTGGGAAGTACTGCCGGGCTGTTGTAGTAGCCCAGCGGTACTTCCTGTATAGTTAGTGGTAAGCCCATGTTGGACTTACTGCCGCTTAGTAAAAAGAGCCCAAAGTTAAGGACTGCTATCTATATGGCCCACTTTAAGCTGTTATCTTATGCATTCAAGGGCTGAATAACGGTACTTAACCACATAGGTGGCAACTCCGCCCCTAGAATCCCAACAAGTTAGCCAGTCTCGGCACAGGTGCTAACCGTGAATATTCAGCGTGACTAACCAGTTAAGTGTCGCTGATTATCAGCGGTTAGACACAGGCAAGCAATTTAAGAAGACAGGAGCCTCTGTTGCTCCCTTTAATCATTTTGAATATTGAGCAGACAGCATTCTGTAAGTTGCATGCATAACTAGTTATCCTACCCATGTTCCAACCATATATGATCCCTCCTTGCATTTATGTGTGCCATTAGATAATTAAGAGCCCTGCTGACACAGTACATTTACTCCAGCAAGTACTTGTATTCTAGACAATAGGGTCACCTAGATTATAGAATTGCCCCTTTTGAATGCAATAAAATTGGGCCCCAGATTGTAGAATTTACTGCCAGGTGGAATCTTCAAAAGAATTTAGAAAGGCTTAAAAACCTGGCTTGTTCATATTTAAGCGGGGTTGCTGATTGAATACTTTGATACTGTGTTGAGTGTTGCTCTTGTATTGTAATGATAAGTGTTGTTTTATATTTGTTTTTATTGTACTCCACTTTGGGAGCCCATTATGGAGACATAAAGCGGATTATCACATAAACAAATAACTTAAAAAGACACTTACCTCCGTGCTGCTTACAGCAACTTAACCTGTGGAGTTTACTATTGAAAATATTTTTCAGCTTGTGCTACCTAAAGCAGTCAATTACATGTCTCAACCAACTAAATATATTGGTTGTAAATTTGTTTATATGACTCATTTATCTTCATTTCAATGGCCTCATATAAATGTGTAATTAGTATATTATTCTTTTTGTTAATATATTTATGTATTACTTTCAGAAACTGGATTTTTCTTTCTTTTTACTGTGACTATGTTCTTCTCATGCAACTCCCCAAGGATACACTAAAGAAGCAGGTGCTCCAGGGTCTGCCCTTCACTATGTCTGCATATGTGTATATATGTTTTTAATTTATTTATTAGGATTTATTTACTGCCTTTTTGAAAGAATTCACTCAAGGCAGTGTATAGCAAGAATAAATCAAACATAACAATAGACTATTACAGCAGTAAAAATATTCAAATAATAATACAAAGTACGGCACAGTATACTACTTACAATGTCAGCACAATATGTAATAGAACATTTTAATTGACAGTGTAGGGTATAAGCAAAGATAGAGCATATAGATAGGTAAGAGAGTAAGAGGAGATAGAAAATAAGATGATTAATTTAAAGAAAGTTGCACAGGAGGTCAGAGAGATGATTAAATGTCATCTCAGCTAGGGTAGGAGTGGATAAACGTCTTCCTTTAAATGCCTGGTTGAAGAGCCAAGCTTTCACCTGCTTCCTGAAGTACAGATAGTCTTGTGTTAAGTGCAGCCTTTCAGGGAATGCATTTCAGAGTGTGGGAGCTGCTTCTGGGAAGGCTTGCTTATGGGTATCACATCTTTTGGAGAGGGTGTGGTTAGGGATACCCCTTGGGAGGACCTTAGTGTCCTTGGAGGTGTGTACTCGGGACCATTTCCTTTAAGATCCTTGAAGATCAGACCTTAAAGTAACCTCATTTGATCACATTGGTCTTTAATCAGTCAGTTTGCAAGTGCAGGTGGTTTAGGGATTGCCATGTTGACTCATCTGTATTGATCCATCTAGGGAAATGCTTATAGGCTTCTAGGTCTGTTCCAAGGTGCCAAAATGCACATATTCTTTTCTTCCATAATGTCAGTCATACTTTGTCAGCTGTCATTTTCAAAGATGCAATATTGGCACACCATAGATGAAGTGTTCATATCATGGTTATCATTAGACTCCTAGACGTCTGTGAATATTTAATATTTATTTATTTATTGCATTTGTATCCCACATTTTCCCACCTATTTGCAGGCTCAATGTGGCTTACATAGATTTGTTAACATTGTCATTCCAGGATATCAGATACAGTTAGTATTGTGCAGAGATTAAGTAAGGGAAGAGAGAAGAAGGAAGGGAGTGATTAAGGTAGTTGTAGAGGTGGACTTTCATAACTGAGTAGGTTGGTGAGGTGGATTCGAGAAGTTATCGGTTCTCATTGTTGGCTTTGTTGAAGAAATATGTCTTCACAGATTTGCGAAAGATAGTTGTTTCGTCGATTGTTTTCAGGTGTGTAGGTAGTGCTTTCCATAACTGCGTGCTCATGTAAGAGAAGGTAGTGGCATGCATCAGCTTGTATTTCAGTCCTATACATCTACAATAAGGAGCCTAAATATTAAGTCGTCTCTGCTCAGGTTTTTTTTTGTTATAGGTCACTGCGGCATCAATGTGCCTTTAACATTCCTGGACGTCTAATCTCAGTACCTATGTATTAAGTGTAATTGTGATGTGTACAAAACAAAATCAACCTCAAATGAAATATAATATTAAGATAGCGCAAAAACCACAGCAATAAAAAATGGCCTGTCATTTCATTCACATTTCAATATGTAATACCTTGAATGTGGTGTATATCAATTTTGTGTGGAGTTTGAAGAGTTATTATTTATTTTTTTTTATTTTGCTTAGGGTTCCTTTTACTAAGGTGTGCTGAAAAATGGCCTGCGGTAGTGTAGAAGCGTGTTTTGGGCACATGCAGAATCATTTTTCAGCGCACCTGCACAAAAATGCCTTTTTTTATTTAAAATGGACGTGCGGCAGAATGAAAATTGTCACGTGTCCATTTTGGACCTTACAGCCATTGATCTAGTGGTAAAGTCTCACATGGTAACCGGGCGGTAATGACCTACACGCATCAAATGCCACTTGGTGCGTGCTTGATATGCGCGTCCGAAAAAATATTTTTCGGACACACGTAATGGATGCACACCAAATATAAAATTACCGCAAGAGCCACGTGGTAGCCAGGCAGTAACTCCATTTTGGTGCGCATTGGGAGTCCGTAGATGCTTACGCGGTTTAGTAAAAGGGCCACTTAATTTACTTAGCATGTATTTGCAAGAGGGGCATACACCCGGTAAAGGAAAGGTGGGAAATAGGCTAGCACCATTTATTTTATACCTGCTATTTGCAAAGAAAAGCTACGAGAATGGTATGGGATTTGCATTACAAGACGTATGAGGAGAGACTTGCTGACCTGAACATGTATACCCTGGAGGAAAGGAGAAACAGGGGTAATATGATACAGACGTTCAAATATTTTAAAGATATTAATCCGCAAACGAACCTTTTCTGGAGATGGGAAGGTGGTAGACCTAGAGGACATGAAATGAGATTGAAGGGGGGCAGACTCAAGAAAAATGTCAGGAAGTATTTTTTCACGGAGAGAGTGGTGGATGCTTGGAATGCCCTCCCGGGGGAGGTGGTGGAGATGAAAACAGTAACTGAATTCAAACATGCGTGGGATAAACATAAAGGAATCCTGTTCAGAAGGAATGGATCCTCAGAAGCTTAGCCGACATTAGGTGGTGGAGCTGGTGGTGGGAGGCGGGGCTGGTGGTTGGGAGCCGGGGCTAGTGCTAGGCAGACTTCTACGGTCTGTGCCCTGAAAATGACAGATACAAATCCAGGTAAGTTATACACAAAAAGTAGCACATATGAGTTTATCTTGTTGGGCAGACTGGATGGACCGTGCAGGTCTTTTTCTGCCGTCATCTACTATGTTACTATCCAGCTCATAATCAAAAATGATCGCCGGCCATTTCCCGACACAAATCGGGAGATGGCCGGTGATCTGGGAAAAGCGGCGAAATCAGTATAATCGAAAGCTGCTTTTTTTGACAGCATCGCCGCTTTCCCGTCACCTTGCCGGCGAAAGTTCAAAGGGGCGTGTCAGCGGCGAAGCAAAGGCGGGACATGGGTGGGTATGGGTGTGGCTACCAGATAGCCGGCTTTCACCGACAATGGAAAAAAAAATATGGCGTTAAGCAGTATTTCGCCAGGTTTACTTGGTCCTTTTATTTTCATGACCAAGCCTCAAAAAGGTGCCCAAACTGACCACATGACCACCGGAAGGAAGCGGAGATGACCTCCCCATACTCCCCCAGTGGTCACTAACCCCCTCCCACAAAAAAAAAACACTTTAAACACTTTTTTTTCCAGCCTGTATGCCAGCCTCAAATACGGTACCCACCTCCATGACAGCAGAATGTGTTCTGTCCTCCGAGAGCCTTTTCCTGCTTGTGATGTGGCTCTGGGGTGAGTGTGACACCTTTTCTGTTATTTGCACTGCAGAGTCACATCAGCAATGCATTGTGGTGGGTGTAGGTATTAGTAGTTGGGAGGCTCTACTCCCCTGGTGCTTTCCCCCTGCTTACTGGGTCAGAGTGTGCCCTGTTTTGTTTCCTGTTGTAGTCCATGCGGTAGTGGCCATTTTTGTAAGCCACTTTTAGTTCCCTTTCCTGTGTTACCCACGTTAGAGAACTTAGTTATTACCTTGAATGGTGCTCAAAGAGGGCATTGTACACCATTGTGCCAGCTCTGACCTACTGCTAATCTTAGTACCAGGGGACTCTTTGCCAGTGGGGCACAACCTCTGATCTGCAGTTAACTGTGAGTAAACGTGCATAATTCAAGAAAGAACTTTTTCAGAGAGATTAGTCTTCAGGTGTGAACTGATGTGCCAAAGCTATACAGCAGCAATAAGTCCTGAAGGCTGTATGCAGGTCCCTGGAGCAGTTTTAGTGGGTGCAGTACATTTGTGGGTAGTGGGTTTTTTTTTTGGGGGGGGGGGGGTTGGGGGGCTCAGCTCCCAAAGTAAGGGAGCTATGCACGTGGGAGCTTTTCTGAAGTCCACCGCAGTGACCCCTAGGGAGCCCGGTTGGTGTCCTGCCATGTCAGGGGGGCCAGTGCACTAAAAATGCTGGCTCCTCCCAAGGCCAAATGCCTTGGATTTGGCCGGGGTTTGAGATGGCCAACATAACTTTCCATTATCGCTAAAAAACGAAGCCGGCGGAGAGAGGAACAAGATGGCGGCCAGAGAGGAAGCAGATCTCTGAGCTCCCAATCTCTGCTAAAGTCGGCGGTGAAGTGAACTTTCTACCCGATACCATCATGGGGAAAAGAAAGGGGAAAGCGGTGAAACCAACCTCCTCTGGTCCCGTTAATTCCACTCCCCGCCAACAGACGCTCGAGAATTGTGGAATTCGGAGACTGGAGTTGCAGACGCCCACGATGGCCAGTTTCGATGTTTCTTCATCGAACTACAGCTTGGAAGGCGTCTCGTTGAGTTCGCCTTCATTCACTGCCCCTCCTCGACCCGGAACTTCTTTTGCAGTTGGAGAACAGCTAGAAGAGCGGACCGAAGTGCCTAGCTCCCAAGCTGTGTTAGGAGGTCCCGCTGCAAGTGTGCCCTTAGAAGCGACTTCCATCGTGAAAGATGGGGGAAACCCCACTTCTGCTAAGGCTTCGAGGGACGTATCCGGAGAAGTTCGGGGAGTAGTTAAACCAGCAGTGATAACTTTAGAGAATCTCTGGGACGTCATGCAGAGCATGAATAAGAACCTGATCCAGGTAATTGATATTCTAAGAGAAGATTTATTATCAGCTAAATCTATGCAAACCCTGATAGCCTCTCAAGCTCAAAAAAATAAGGAGAACATTGAAAAGATGGATGGGGAATTTAAATCTTTACAAAATCTTATGACTTTAATAATTAAAGATAAAGAGACTCTGGTAAAAAGAATTGAGTATCTTGATAATCAGAATAGGAAGAATAACCTGAGATTCCTTCATTTTCCTAAAGCACCTTTAATACCACCTATAGATTTGCTTAAGAAATATTTTGAAGAAATCCTAAAAATTCCTAAAGAAAGTTTTCCTCCTGTTGTTAAGACTCAATATATATTTGGGAAATGCTCACCTGAATTGAATGTAACAGCCTTTCTAGAAGACTCTCTTGAGACAATTACACAAAGATTGACTTTATTAGTTACTTTTGCTTTTGAAGTTGACAGGAATAATATATTCCGCTTATATTTCAAGAATATGCAAGCCACTTTTTTGGGGGGTAAAATTCAGATCTACCCGGATCTTAATAGAGATACGCAACGGAGAAGGCGAGAGTTTTTGGCTATTAAACCGAGGACTCTCGCCTTAGGAGGGACTTACATCTTGAAGTATCCATGTAGATGCCTGGTAACTGTTAGTAATGTTACTTATGTTTTTCTTGACCCCCAAAAAATGGCTGAATTTATAATTACTAAGGAAAAGGGAACTGTTCAGCCCTGAATGGCCCCAATGGCATGCTGGTTATACCATCTAGTGGATGTCTAATACTCATCTCTCTGAGTGATTGTAGAAGGAAATGTATTTTCTTTTCCTTGTTTTCCCTTAAGGTTTTGTTTTCCTATATCTTGTTCCTCCAAATTATGGTGGTCAATATGTATATGTTTTGTTTCCTGTTTATTAATCCTAATAATGGAGAGATTTATCTCTGTTTGTAATATATCTTTAATCCTGCATTTATATTAATATGAATGTAATTTGTTGAAAAGCATAAATAAAATAATAAAAAAAAAAAAAAAAAATGAAGCCGGCCATCTCGAACCCCGGCCAAATCCAAGGCATTTGGCTGGCCGGAACCGTATTATCGAAACAAAAGATGGCCAGCCATCTTTTTCGAAAATACGGGTCTGGCCAGCTGTTTGCAGCACCACCAAAATACATCGCCGGCCATGTATTTCACCAGCACCATTTGATTATTCCCCTCTATGTTACTATGTTCTGTAGGCAGTGAAGGGGATTAATAATGCCCATACTTTTGGAAATACTATATACTGTATGCAAACCTCATTAGTTGCCTGCAGTCTTTTATTGAAATTGTAGGGTTGTGCATTCGTTAAAACCATTTGGGTCATTCATTCATTCATGATGAGACTATTCAGTTCTAGGGGGCATATTATGGGTATTTTTCTGAAATGGAATTAACATTGAGTATGTATGTATGTTTGAGAAAGGGGGGGGGCATCTATCATTTTGTATGATAAGAAACAGAATAAAACACGTGTGAACAGTTGTTACCTCCTCAGTCATGGGGGTTGTGAGCTAATGGGCAAGAGACAGAGCAGTATTCTCAGATCCATGAATCAAGAGTGAAAAGGGTTTGACATTCTTTTTAAAGTTTAGCATGTTCTCCCACCATTAAGTTTTAGCTTTGAGTTTTTGTAATTATTTTGTTGAGACCACTTTGGCACTAATTTCATGCTGGGAAGTGGATTAAACATGAAGTCCTCTGATAAGGCTTTTCACTGAAACAACGGGTACTGTCTGGACATGCTTGTAAAAAAAATATATCTATATATATCTATATCTATATATATATATTGGAAGGACTTTTTTAGGACTTGCAGGGACTAAACGATTACAAATACTGTACAATTGAGCTGAGTACAGATTTTGCTGTGCAACAAAAATATATGATATTCTTTTTACTTCTTGATAATTTCTCTATAATACATTCTACTGGAATACCTTCTTTTTCATGTTTTTTTTTCTTAACTAGATGGTAAGCTCTATGAAGTAAAGACTCTCTTACACATGTGTACGTATAGTGGTGCTTAAAAAATAAGTAGTAGTAGTACAGAGATTAAAAAAAAAAAGCAAAAGGAATAACATTGTGGGCCATCCACTGTGGATAAATTTGTTACTGTACCATAAGAATCATTTTATGTATGAGGTGTTTTATAGCCTATAATCTTGATAACTTGTCTTCTCCCTTTGTTTGTGGTGTAGAGTAGGCATGTTCTGAGCTAATAGGTTTGTACAGCTAAATTGCTCCGCAGTAACCAATTAGTGCATGGTTAGTGCTTGAGCCTTTAGCACTTAGAAAATAGGTATCGGAAAGTACTCACATGCTACTGACTATGTGCTAATGGGTAAATTAGTGTGTGGCCATTATTGACAAAATAGAAACATCGGACATTTCCCAGCAACATTGGTCAGAAACAAAAACCACTTTGTATTAGGTCCATTTGTAAAAAAAAATAATCTCCAAAAAAGTTCAAAATTCAAAAAATATATCCAAACTCTCCATAGTGAACATTTAATATATCAAAATTTCAACAGTTCAAAACTGTGATGTCTTCTTCTCACAATAAAATGTTTATTTTTTTATGACCAATGATTATCTGATCGATTACCCTTTTTACTGAGGTCTTCTTATCCACTTTATTTTTTGTAAAATTATCCAGACCACATAATGTACATTTAGTAGGTGTGGGTAGTAGATTTTCTTGTTTATAAAACTGCACACCCCATGTAGATAAAAGTAAATATACTACTTTGTAGCTTCATCGCATGCCCCCCTTGTCCTAGTATTTTTGGAAAGCGTAAACAGATGCTTCACATCTACCCATTCCACTCCACTCATTATTTTATAGACCTGTATCACATCTCCCCTCAGCTGCCTTTTCTCCAAGCTGAAGAGCCCTAGCCAAGTTGAAGAGCCCTAGCCACTTTAGCCTTTCCTCATAGGGAAGTCGTCCCATCCCCTTTATCATTTTCATCGCCCTTTTCTGTATCTTTTCTAATTCTACCATATCTTTTTTGAGATGCAGTGACCAGAATTTCACACAGTATTTGAGGTATGGCTGAGCCATGGAGGGATGGAAAGCATTATAACATCCTCATTTTTGTTTTCCATTACTTTCCTTATAACACCTAACATTCTATTTGCTTTCTTAGCCACTGCTACACACTGAGCAAAGGGTTTCAAAATATCATCAATGAGACACCTATAGGCGGTCGGTGGCCCAACTGTTTGGGGATGCTAAAGAGGGCGGGGTTAGGGGTGGGGCCAGGGCTGGAGCTTAAATCCATAATTGTCTGATCACACACAGAAAAAAAATAAATAAAAATAAATGTCACAATTAATACCTTTTATTAAATTTAGATATTAGTTATGTATCATATGTCAAAGAATAAAGTGGTTGCTCAAAGCATATACTAACCACAATCGCTCAACTCCAAAACACTATGCACAACTTTGTGCAAAAGCACACTCTGAACCTTACTGTACCATAAATATTACACTGGGCAGAACCTAATACACCAATATACCATCCATACGGAAAATGCAGACCGTCAACAATATTGAAAGAAGGGATCATAATATCACAATTCTCATGTAGAGCCACAAAACATCCTAATTCATGTTTAATGTGGGATAAAATGTCATAAATAAGTAAATAAACTTTTAATGTTGAACACCTAATTCTCAAAGTGGACATATTCCAAACAGTATAATGAAAATAAAATGATCTTTTCTACCTTTGTTGTCTAGTGACTTTGTTTTTCTGATTGTGCTGGCCCAGTATCCGATTCTGCTGCTATCTGTCCTCTTAACTCCGTTTCCAGGGCTTCCTTTCCATTTATTTGTTTACTTTCCGCCTTTCTTCTTCATTTCTTGTCCTACATCCGTAAGTAAAAGCTGGGTCCTCCGCAAACTTGACTGTCCAGTGGATCCAGCTTTTGCCTATTTTCTTCATCCATGTGCAGTTTTTCTACTCTCTTCCTTTTCCGTCATCTCATCTCCTTCCTCACTCCTCCCTCCCCCTCCATGTCCAGCAACCCTCCTCTCCCCTCCCCTCCATCCACCCATGTCCAGCAACTCTCCTCTCCCCTGCCCTCTCCTCTCCCCTTCTTCCACCATGTGCATCAACCCTCCTCTCCTCTCCCGTCTGCCCTCATTTCCTTCCTGCCCCCCCCCCCGCCGTACCTTTAAATATAATATTTTTGCTGGAGTCGCGGGCAGCGCCGGCATTGAAGGCATCAGCAGGCTCATCGCGGTTCCAGGAGCCTTCCCTCGCAAGTCGGATGATGGCCCCGCCCCCGTAGAAACAGGAAATACGTCAGAAGAGGGCGGAGCCATCATCCGACTTGCGAGGGAAGGCTGCTGGAACCGTGATGAGCCTGCTGATGCCTTCAATGCAGGCGCTGCTCGCGACTCCAGCAAAAATATAATATTTAAAGGACGGCGGGCGGCGGCGGGGGGGGCGGGGCAGTGGCGGGCTGGGGAGGCTTAGCCTCCCCAAGCCTCTTATATGGGGCGCCTATGAGGACACCTAGATCCTTTTCTTGGTTAGTGACTCCTAATGTGGAACCTTGCATCACATAGCTATAGTTTGGGTTCTTGGTTCCCATATGCATCAATTCTCACATTAAATGTCATCTGCCATGTGGATACCCAGTCTTCCAGTCTCGTAAGGTCCTCTTGTAATTCTTCTAAGGTCCCTAATATTTTTGCTGCACATGAATCATTAGAGCAAAGAAAGTTGTTGTTGAGTAAGGATTTAAGAGCTACTTCTGTATTTCTGCCATTGAGAAAGCAGTAGCAAAACAGTGGTGCTCTGTTGAGCAGATCGGAAGATTTACAAGCCAGTTAAGTCACTAATTGTCAGCTAAGTCTGCTTATATTTGAACGATCTGAAATTGAATTTATGATAAAGGATATGGGAAAAAAAAACAATTGAATATTGAAAAAAAACAGAGGTGGAGGTTTTTGAGGCCAATGATAAAGGAACTTAACGGAATATCAAGCAGTTGAGATACTGTAAGCATGTGCTGTTAAGCACATAAACTCAGTAGCTATTACCACGCTGTAGTTGACAGACAGCACATGCTAAATCACATATTAACTGCACACCATGTTAATGGAGCAGAATTGATAGGTTCATGAGTGGAGAAGGGGTGTGGACTTCACACTATAGGCATGTGAACCGCAATCTGAAAATCTAGGGGCCCACATTTACAGTCACATTGCGCATGTATATAGCTTCAATAATGACATATACAAAGCAATGTGCACAGATTTTTTTTTTTTTTGTTACATTTATACCCCGCACTTTCCCACTCATGACAGGCTCAATGCGGCAGGCGATGGAGGGTTAAGTGACTTCCCCAGAGTCACAAGGAGCTGCCTGTGCCAGGAATTGAACTCAGTTCCTCAGCTCCCAGGACCAAAGTCCACCACCCTAACCACTAGGCCACTCCTCCATATGAGCATAAAACCAAAAACTACCTAATCACTAATCTGCAAATACCCATTTACTTACATAGCATGTATTAGCAAGAGGGACAAACATGGGATGAGGCATGGGCAGGACATGGAGGCACTTAATTATAGAATTACCTCATGAAGGGCAATTCTATAAAAAGGGTGCCTAAAATCAGGAATCCGGATAACACCTGGCAAGAGTCTATCCTATAATGGAATGTAGGCTCCACCAATATTTTATCAGCCTCTATTTTCCCTCCTTTCATTTGCAATTACTTCTTATACCTACCTTGTTGTATTCACATTTTTAGCTTTCACCTCCACCTCTGCCCTATTTTTATCTCTCACTTTGATCTTTCAACATTTCTGCTATGTCCCTAACACCCTTAGCCTCCTCCTCATCCCTCCTGTATAGGGTTACCATTTTGTGTCCTCTGAAAAAGAAGACACGTCACGCCCCCTGGTCCGCCCCATCGCGCCCCCTGCCCCACCCCGCCCCACCCTCTTGGATCCTCGTTCTGCCCCCTATTCCCCTCCCCCGTCAAATACCCCCCCCGCCACATACTCCCCCCCCCATCACATACCCCCCCCCCCTCACTTACTATCTAGCCCTGGTGGTCTACCACCTCATTTTGAACTAAAGGTTCACATTATGACATTATGAGACCTTTTCCCCTCTCAGTGAATGAGCAGATTGGAGTGGTACATATAACTGCTTTTGAACTGGACAATGTTGGCACATTTAGACTGGACAGAACTTATGCATGAAGGAAGCCCCTACCTCATTTTTCAATACATATCTGTAAAATAGTTGTAGTAATTAAAAAAAAAAGCAAGTGCATTTTTATAATATAGCATTCCACAAAACAAAGAGGTGCAAGTTTCCACTTGCCATCTTTTCCTTTTGATGTAGGCACAGGAAAAAAAAGAACTTAAATGCTCCCATTTTCAACTTAATGTTTTTTTAAATTGTACTTATAAATAGTAAGTCTGATTGTTAAGTACCTTATTCTCATAACATGATGTCTATTTTGGTGGCCCTTTGATAGAAGTCTTTAACACTTTGGCTTTTTCAGTTTTTGCTGGAGTTTTCCCTGGCTGTTTATTTTCTCCGTTGACGAGCTACACGGTGTGGCTGCATTCTTCTGTTGTTTGTGGAGATTCCCCCTTCTTCCATCTCTTCATGGATGTCATTTAGCTTTCTTGCATACTTTTAGAGTCTCTATTTTATCTATCTACACTACGATATCTCAGGCTTGGATGCAGCATAGGTAACAGTAGTTGCCTAGTAGGTACTCGGGTGAATGAGGAGGCTGCTCCTACTTGCTTGCTAGGATCGGGGATTGATTTTCCGCCCTGCCTCGTTCGAGCTTCGAGGAGATGACGTCTCCCATAGCGGTCGGAAGTGCAGTGCTGGTAACGGATGCGACAGCTACACTGTTGGAGCCATGGAGGGCGCAAGAACAGGGGAAGGTGTATGGCACTGATACCAACCCGTTTTTCATGGTAAATGAAGGGCGGAGTTGGCGGACCCTCTCGGCAACGGCCGCATTACAGGATCGCGGTAGGTAGGGTTACCATTCGTCCCGACGAAACCCGGACAAATCGGGGAAATGCGGAAATCCGCCCGGACTCCCCACAGCGCCCTCAAAAAGAGGACATGTCTGGGGAAATCCGGATTTATGGTAACCCTACTCCTGTACTTTGATCCCCATACTTATGCTTTTTACATTTTACCTCTCGTCTCTGCCAACACCTGAATTCTCTCTCTTGGAATCTACCCATGCCACTTGCCTTCTTAAGCAACATCTGCCCCTACCTCTTACCTTCCTTTTTTACTTGCATCTGACCCCTAGCCCTCACTTCTGTCAGCTAATGTAACTGAGTAAGGAAAGCTTATCCCTTGACTGCCATCTCCCTTATTCAGTTTGTGCCAGCACAGCATGCATTTTTAAAGCTCACAGGACAGTATTTTCTGGCTGTTGATCTCATACACTGTGAGATCAGCACAGCGCCCTAGTGTGTTTCAATAATAAGAACCAAGACTAGAGAATGAATAAGATCAGCTTGTTCTTTTTATTCTAAGTGTCATTTTGAAATATCAGTATGAATTTGAAGTTAATTATATGGTGATTTCCTTAGCTCAGAGAAACAGCTTTAATTTGAGTTCATGTTAAGCATATGGCTCTCTCCATATGGTTAACAGTTACGACAATATATTGTCCTAACATTTGACTCATTTTATAGAAACATACTTTAGCCCAGGGCCGCCGAGTGACTGGGCTGGGCCCGGGGCAAGCCGCCCCCCCCCCCCCAAGGATCGTCGCTGCCCCACTCCCTCCCTCCCTCCTTTCCCCCAATCGCTACTGCTGCTGTCGTCTCCCTCTCCTGCTCCCAGGCCACCAGCGCTGCACTCCCCAGTCTCCACCTACCTTCTCTCAGCTTCCTTCTGTCTGCCATCCAACCCCCTTCATTTAAAACTAAAAAATCTCGAAATCGGCAGTGCAGCGCCTTCTGTGTGAAAGCAGCAGATCGCCTCGGGCGGGCTTTCCCTCACTGTGTCTCACCCTCCTCTGATGTAACTTCCTATTTCCGCGAGGGCGGGACACAGTAAGGGAAGGCCTGCCCGAGGCGATCTGCTACTTTCACACAGAAGGCGCTGCGCTGCCAATTTTGAGATTTTTTTTAAATGTAGGGGACAGGGTGGCAGACAGAAGGGAGCTGAGGTTAGGAGGGTGAAGACTGGGGACTGTGGCACCGGCGGACTTGGAGCAGGAGACGGCGAGAGACCCCAGCGCCGGGCTCTCCTTGGAGTCCCAGGCCCAGGAATTTTGTCCCTCTCTGCCCCCCCTCTCAGCGGCCCAGCTTTAGCCCTTATTTTAGAAGTATCCCCACATCTAAAATGACAGCATTTAAAAGTCTGGAGAGGCCCAGACATCTAAATGCTATTTCAAAAAAGGGGCTATTCAGATGGGAAGCTGAGTATGTCCAGATGGCGAGGTGAAGGCAGGAAGAGAAAGCGGCCTAGATGGGATAACACTACAGATATGCATTACCTATTTTACCTAAGACAGCCTTCTTCTTGCTTAAATCACTTTGAAAATTGGTTGGCAAGTTTATAGAATATGCATCTTTACACTTACTTCATGAATATATATTTACATTTGCTCCCAAGTACATAAACCAGATAGCTATATGAATTGTGGCAGAATAACCATGCTCTGCCTTCGCTCTACCCTAGCACTATACAAATAGTGCCAGGGTGCTATATAAGAGTTTTCAGAGTGCCAGAAAAGTTTAGTAATTTTTTTAAGTAATTAATTCCACATATGCATCTTTAGGTACTTGCAGTTTATAAGCCCTACAACATGGAAAACATCAAAGATGTGAAAAAAACACTGCAAGACCCCATTTTACTGACCCTATAGCACACAAAACTTTCAAAAATGAAAGTTGCCCCTCCAACTTATAGCCTTTTTCTCTGTTATTTGTAACCCTACATTTGGTACCTTTTTGCTCAGTAGGTCACATTTGCAAAGCTCAGTGTTCACAGATAATGGGGAGTTTATCAATGATAAGCTGTTATCAGAATCCTGAGTTCAGCCTAAGGTCAGTTTTCTACAAGGTTCAACAGGTCAGTATTCAAAATGCTCTTTCATCCTGGTACAACAGAGGGCTGTGGCACATAGGCAGTAGCTAGTATTGAAAGTAAGGGGGCTACAAGTTAGGATCCCAAATTACATGGACAGTGACCCTGGTTTATAAGAATAAAGCCTTTTTCTTATAGAATACTAGCTAAGGGACCCTTTTACTAAGCTATGTAGGTGCCTAAGTGTGTCAATTTTGAACTATTGCCCAGCTCCCGCGTGGCCTGGGCGGTAATTTCATTTTTTATGTGCGTCCACTAAGTGCACAGCAGGCAAAAGTAGAGGCTGACCAAAGACGAATCCACCACTGGCGATATTCAACAGTCTTTTATTAAGGCAAATCAAAGTAGGACCCGATATATGTATTTTTTTAATACTTGCCCATTGTTTACACACGTACAGTGCAAAAGAAACGTTTAAATATATCTCTTCTGGTGTTTAAACTCTCATCTGGTGTCATTTTTGATATCGCAGTTCCTTCCTTTTGTTCTCATCCTTTTATATGGCATCAAACAGCGTTTTTTAGTTCCATTTTAATTCATGTTTTGTAAAATCGTTCCGTGACCTTTTTTCCCTGTTATTAGCAGTACTTGTTAATGCATTTGGCAGTACACCAACGAATATGCTTGTTTTATACTTGTTGAGTTTTTTATAACATTTTGTTTGCAACAACACAACATTTATCATCAAGGTTCATGCTCTTTTACTATCCAGCTTATTTTTGAAGGAGATCGCCGGCCATCTTCCGACACAAATCGGGAGATGGCCGGCGATCTCCCGAACCCGGCCAAATCAATATAATTGAAAGCCAATTTTGGCCGGCGTCAACTGCTTTCCGTCGCAGAGCCAGCCAAACTTCAAGGGGGCATGTCAGTAGTGTAGCAGGGGTGGGACGGGGCGTGGTCACGAGATGGCTGGCTTCATCTGATAATGGAAAAAAGAAAGCCGGCCCTGACTAGCATTTCGCCGGCTTCACTTGGTCCCTTTTTTTTCAGGACCAAGCTTCAAAAAGGTGCTCCAACTGACCAAATGACCACCAGAGGGAATTGGGGATGACCTCTCCTTACTCCCCCAGTGGTCACCAACCCCTCCCACCCCCCCCCAAAAAAAAATATATATATATTTTTTTTGCCAGCCGCTATGCCAGCCTCAAATGTCATACCCAGCTCCCTGACAGCAGTATGCAGGTCCCTGGAGCAGTATTTAGTGGATGCAGTGCACTTCAGGCAGGTGGACCCAGGCCCATCCCCCCTACCTGTTACACTTGTTGTGATAAATGTTAAGCCCTTCAAAACCCCCAAAACCCACTGTACCCACATGTAGGTGCCCCCTTTCATCCCTAAGAGCTATGGTAGTGGTGTACAGTTGTGGGGAGTAGGTTTGGGGGGGATTTGGGGGGCTCAGCACCCAAGGTAAGGGAGCTATGCACATGGGAGCTAATTTTGAAGTCCACTGCAGTGCCCCCTAGGGTGCCTGGTTGTTGTCCTGGCATGCCTTGGATTTGGCCGGGTTTGAGATCGCTGGCATTAGTTTCCATTATCGGCAAAAACTGGTGCCGGCCATCTCAAACCCGGCCATCTGTGACATTTGGCCGGCCACAACCGTATTATTGAAATGAAAGATGGCCGGCCATCTTTTTTGATAATACGGTTCGGGACTGCTTTTTGCGGCGCCAGCCAAATAGATGGCCGGCGCCATTCGATTATGCCCCTCTATGTTATTTACTTTTTTATTGTTTTACATTTTACTTATTCATATTTTCTCTTTATGCTTTATCAATGCATTTTTATTGCTTTTGAACAATAAATGTATATGTCTACATATATATATATTTTTTTTTTTTAATTTAATTTTTATTTCATTTATGTGTGGTTGCTCATTTATATGTTTTTAATTATATTGTGTACGTTTGGATATTATTGTAGATGTTTATTTATTTATCTTTTCACTCATTGAGTTGTTTATTTGACCCCTGATGTAGGCGTTTACATGCGCCAAAACAAGGCCCGTGTCAGGTCCTACTTTGATTTGCCTTAATAAAAGGCTGTTGAATATCTCCAGTGGTGGATTTGTCTTTGGTCAGCCTCTACTTTTGCCTGCTGTGTTTCGTTGCCATAGAGGGATCCTCTGCTTCGTCCACTAAGTGCACAAGAAAATATATTTTATTTTCCAGCATCTGGCGCTAACCAGGCGGTAATCAGCATTGCATGTGCGTAGACCATTACCGCCAAGTTAACATGTGAGACCTTATCGCTAAGTCAATGGGTGGTGTTAAGGTCTCAGGCCCAAAATGGATGTGCACCAATTTTTATTTTGCCACACATCCATTTTCGCCCCCCCCCCCCCCAAAAAAAAAGGCCTTTTTTGCAGGTACATTGAAAAATAGACCTGAGTGCATCCAATACAAGCATCTATACCAGCGCAGGCCACTTTTCGGCGCACCTTACTGAAAGGACCCCTAAGTAAGCATCTAAGCACCTACATTTAGGTGAGCTCACTTCTACTATCTCAATAACTGGCATAAATGCACATGCCTAAATGGAGCACTTTAACTGTATTATATTCAATGACTTGCTGACATGGTATATAATACCACAATGCACTTCAGCAAATTTAAGGTGGCTTTTGACCTCTGTATATATCATTTTAATTCCTAGTGATATTGCAATATATCTGCATATCTCTGAATACATACACTGATAAATAACTTATGCAACTAAACCTTCACTGTTATAGAGGATGCCAGTAGTTACTTTGACAAATAGGCTAGCCTGTTGTGTTCAGTTCCCTACTCTTTGAAGCTCTATCAGGTGAATAAAACCATTTTGAATCTATGTATGTAGATAGTTCTGCCATTTTATTTGTCTTGTTTCTTGTCTCCCTCAATGTTCATGGAACAAAGAAACAAGGAAAGTTACAGAACCCTCGATGATTCAAGACATACTTTGCCCAGGGAATGTAACTTAAATTCAAAGTGCGTGTGTAAAACTAGAAATCTCTTCTAAGTTCCCATGGCATGTTTGCTCCAGGCATTTGGCATGAACTGAACAGTAGATTTTGTAAATCTTTTGAACTGTCAACAGTTGCTCCTGAAAACAGTAGCATCACTGACAGGCCAAATTCATGTGTGAATTAGAATGCTAACTGTTACCACGCAAGAGCAATAACTATCAGGAATGGACTGTGGTTTGCAATGACGTAGGTAATGTCAATTGTATACCCTATTTCATTGCATGTCGCTAAAACCTGAAAATGAGTAGAAAAAAAATGGAAAATTATTTGGAGAAATGGTACACTCTTTCCGAAAAAGTGTGCACTCTTTTCTCGATAATTTTACCATTGTGCATGCATGAGCCATCATGTATGTGTGAAAACCGTGCATATGCATGCTATTGGGAAAGGAGGCCACACTGTTTTAGAAAAAGTGTTCATTTTTTCCATATCATGTACTCTCTTTCAAAAGAGTGCACATTCAATAACTTTGTTCCTGAGATGATGAAAAAATGGACAGCGAAAACGATTGAAATGAACATTTTGGGAAATGACACAAGAAACAAGAGGAAACTAAAAATGTATGGTTGTCCATCACTAGTAACTGTTACAGAGATGACATGATGGCATATGCTAATTTGTATGTTTACTGCATATCAATGTTGGGGGGGGGGAGTTGGGCACTAGATGGATTATAGGTAGAGAATGGATGTCAGCTGCATATTGCAGTTAGCGAAATAGTACCTCACACTCTCACTTGTGCATTTAGAACAGGTGTACTTACTGCCTACTCAAGAGGAGGCCGTAAGTGTAAATGTACTCATTATGAATAATCACGATATACAATAAAGATCATTTTGTGCAGTAACTGCAGAGGATATGCTGTGAATCCTTTAACCCAGCCCCAACAGCTACTGCTCAGCCTCTGCATTTACCACATGTTGATTTTTGCCTTTAAAGCATGGTCAGGTGTAAAGGGGGGGGGGGGGGTCCGCTTACTCCTCTTGGGTGGAGCCAGCAAGCCTGCGGGGCTCCAGGACAGAATACTGCTGATACTGGGACTCAGGGCCAAAGTATTTTATTGTCAAGGCAATTACATACCAAATATCATAATTAATTCTTCATAACAAAAGGTACAGTCCTCATAAGATAATCTTCAAAAGAAAAAGAGGTACAGTCCAGGTCCCAAAATCCCTCAACAAATGCTCAGCTCCTCAGGACCTCAGGTCTTCTATTAGGGCATTAGCTTTCCCTTCCCCCTCTTTCAGAAGGGTTTAGTAAGAGTTCAGCACACTTACAATATAGCACAACAGTTCAGAACAAATCTTCATGGACAGTCTTTGCACATCAAAACAATACCAAAAATCACTTGCCTTTTCACAGCACAGAGGGAACCCTGTAAGGAGCAGGATTGGCAGTTTCTCCCACCTCTCAGCACCACGCTGCCCGATGTGGCCTCCTCCACTGCCTTCAAGTGCTGGGCAGGTCAACCTTTGAATTCTCCCACTCCATGGTAGCTGGCTTCTCTCCCTTAGGCAGCTCTAGTGGCAGGCTACTTCCTTCCTCCACATACTCCATGGAATCTCTCTCTCCATTCGTCCCCCCCACTTTCCTGGTGACTGAGAGCATCCAGGAAATCTGCTCTCCACTTCTCACAGCTGGGGGGACTTATATACTGATGATGAAGCCAGGGAAACTGAGCTTCATCATTCCCTTGCCCTCTAGTGGGGAAGGGAGTAACAGGCTCACCCTGCCTCCAGCCATTGCTCCCCCTGCTGGGACTGGGAATCCATTCCATCTTTTTAGGACTACTCTCCTCACTCATTCTTGCAAGGACTTCTGGGACCCATAGTTCTGGGCTCAACTGCTTCACTGGGGAATCTCTGGGGTTTGCCTGTCACATAGTGCAAAAACATACCACATTTTAATAAAAGGGCCCTAAATTTCTCAGACACTGGATTGGATGTATTAGTTTGAAGTCAGAGTTCAGAGATTTTCTCAACATTATTAATGGCCACTCTCCTTACAAATTCTAGCTAAAGTGGTGTAGAAGTGGTGTGGTAGCCATGTTAGTCCACTTTCAAAATCGAAATAAGATAAAGCATACAAAATAAAATAAGATGATACCTTTGCTATTGGACTAACAATACATTGTTTGATTAACTTTTAAAGGTAACTCTTTTTCTTCACATCAGAAATAAGCAAATGTTGACAAATATCAGAATATATAAGTGAAGAACATAAGCATTCCAATGAGAGTCTCACAAGAAGAGGATGGGGTGGGTTAGGTGAGAAACAGGGAAATGGATAGTCGATAAGAGGGTGACAAAGCAATAGAATGTTATAGTTTATAATGGGCTAGAAAACCCAGGTCTTTGCCAAGTCCCGTTTGGTGGGTCTCAAAATATTTCATCATTTGGACTTCAAAGGTCTTATATTCCTGACTTGTCGAAAAGTTTCCTTTTTGTATTCTCATTATAAAATAATTCATGTAGTGTTCTGGTTTTATAAAGTGCTGTCCCACAGAGGTGACATCCTGGTTGGCACTGCTGCTTCATATGTCTATATAGATTGAATCTAATCTTTAGCATCTGGTTTGTTTCTTCAATATAGCACCCTTCTTCACTTTTTGCATTGGATGATGTGGACGGGCATAATCGAATGAAAATGTCTATCTCTATGGGCGTTTATCTCCGAGAACGGGTCCGTGAAGGGGTGGACCGAATCGTATTTTCGAAAAAAATAGACGTCCATGTTTTATTCGACAATTTGTGAGCTGGGCGTTTTTGTTTTTCAGCGATAATGGAAAATGAAAGCGCCTAGCTCAAAAACGAATAGATCCAAGGCATTTGTTTGTGGGAGGGGCCAGGATTCGTAGTGCACTGGTCCCCCTCACATGCCAGGACACCAACCGGGCACCCTAGGGGGCACTTTTACAAAAACAAAAAAAAAGGTAAAAGAGCTCCCAGGTGCATAGCACCCTTCCCTTGTGTGTTGAGCCCCCCAAATCCCCCTCAAAACCCACTGCCCACAAGTCTACACCATTACTATAGCCCTAAGGGGTGAAGGGGGGCACCTACATGTGGGTACAGTGGGTTTGGGGGGGTTGGACGACTAAGCATTAAGCAGCACAATTGTAACAGGTAGGGGGGGATGGGCCTGGGTCCACCTGCCTGAAGTCCACTGCACCCCCTAACAACTGCTCCAGGGACCTGCATACTGCTGCCAGGGAGGTGGGTAAGACATTTGAGGGTGAAAATAAAAAGTTGTGAAACATCATTTTTTTGTGGTGGGAGGGGGTTAGTGACCACTGGGGGAGTCAGGGGAGGTCATCCCCGATTCCCTCTGGGAGTAATCTGGTCATTTAGGGCACTTTTTGGGGCCTTACGCGTGAAAAAACAGGGTCCAGGAAAAGTGCCCTAAATTCTAGCTACAAACGCATACTTTTTTTCCATTATTGGCGAAAGGCGCCCATCTCTGTTCGGGTGCTAACCATGCCCCAGTCCCGCCTTCACCACGCCTCAGACACGCCCCCGTCAACTTTGTACGCTTCCGCAATGGAGTGCAGTTGAAAACGTCCAAGTTCGGCTTTCGATTATACCGCGTTATTCGTTTTTGTGAGATAAACGTCCATCTCCCAATTTAGGTCGGAACTTGGGCGTTTTTCTCGTTCGATTATAAGCAGGATAGAAAACATAGTAGATGACGGCAGAAAAAGACCTGCACGGTCCATCCAGTCTGCCCAAGAAGATAAATTCATATGTGCTACTTTTTTATTTGTACTGTCCTCTTCAGTGCACAGACCGTATAAGTCTGGCCAGCCCTATCCCTGCCTCCCAACCACCAACCCCGCCTCCCAACCACCAGCTCTGGCACAGACCCTATAAGTCTGCCCAGCACTATCCCCGCCTCCCAACTACCAGTCCCGCCTTCCACCACCAGCTCTGGCACAGACCGTAAAAGTCTGCCCAGCACTATCCCTGCCTCCCACCACCGGCTCTGGCATAGACCATATAACTCTGCCCAGCACTATCCCCACCGCCAGCCCCGGCACAGACCGTATATGTCTGCCCAGCACTAGTCCCGCCTCCCAACCACCAGCCCCAGCACAGACCGTATAAGTCTGCCCAGCACTAGCCCCGCCTCCCAACCACCAGCTCTGCCACCCATTCTAGGCTAAGCTCCTGATGATCCCTTCCTTCCGCACAGAATTCCTTTATGTTTATCCCACGCATGTTTGAATTGCATTACCGTTTTCATCTCCACCACCTCCCGCGGGAGGGCATTCCAAGCATCCACCACCCTCTCTGTGAAAAAATACTTCCTGACATTCTTCTTGAGTCTGCCCCCCTTCAATCTCATTTCATGCCCTCTCATTCTACCACCTTCCCATCTCCGGAAAAGGTTTGTGTGCGGATTAATACCTTTCAAATATTTGAATGTCTGTATCATATCACCCCTGTTTCTTCTTTCCTCCAGGGTATACATGTTCAGGTCCGCAAGTCTCTGCTCATACGGCTTGTAACGCAAATCACATACCATCCTCATAGCTTTTCTTTGCACCGCTTCAATTCTTTTTACATCCTTAGCAAGGTACGGCCTCCAAAACTGAACACAATACTCCAGGTGGGGCCTCACCAACGACTTGTACAGGGGCATCAACACCTCTTTTCTTCTGCTGGTCACACCTCTCTCTCTATACAGCCTAGCAACCTTCTGGCTACGGCCACCGCCTTGTCACACTGTTTCATCGCCTTCAGATCCTCAGATACTATCACCCCAAGATCCCTCTCCCCATCCGTACCTAGCAGACTCTCACCGCCTAACACATATGCCTCTCTTGGATTTCTACTCCCTAAGTGCATCACTTTGCATTTCTTCACATTGAATTTTAATTGCCAAACCTTAGACCATTCTTCTAGCTTTTTCAGATCCTTTTTCATGTTTTCCACTCCCTCCGGGGTGTCCACTGTGTTACAAATCTTAGTATCATCCGCAAATAGGCAAACTTTACCTTCTAACCCTTCGGCAATGTCACTCACAAATATATTGAACAGAATCAGCCCCAGCACCGATCCCTGAGGCACTCCACTACTCACCTTTCCCTCCTCCGAGTGAACTCCATTCACCACCACCCTCTGGCGCCTGTCCGTCAACCAGTTCCTAATCCAATAGAGGAGCATGTGAAGGATCCCCTTATGCTGAATTTTTCCCCATGTGAGTGACAGTGGGATCCTTTGAAAAGTGTTGGCACAGTTTACAGCTTAGTATATTGTAAGGACATATGCCATGCTCTTCTTTTTGAGCTTCTATCGGGAACTTGCTTTTCACTAAATTGTGTTTTAAATTAGGTGTTGGAAGACCAGAACTGGTGGGAACTGGAATATCTCTTTCAGTAATTCATCCTCCCAGAGGAGTGGCGGTAGATCTTTTATGATTTTTCTCAGTTTTTCTAGCTCTAGATTGTATGTCATTAGAAGAGTCTTGGTCGCTTTCTTTTCCTTGTACTGCAATAGGTTTTCTCTGGGCATTTTAAGGGAAGAGGCAATATTATTGGAGATTATTTTGGGGTTGTAGCCTTTTTGTTTGAAGAATTCAATCAGGATTTTGAGATATTTATCTCTGTCTCTTGAATCAGAGCAGAGGAATAGGCAGCTAGAAAACGTTTGTTTTTTTTGTAATTTCCTATACCGTTTCTGGGAATATTTGTTTTGTTTGTTTTAAGTTTGCCATTTTGACTTGATAGGAACAAACTCGTTGAATGTATGTTCTTTTGAAAGAATGTACACTATTTGCAAATAGGGTGCACTGTTTTGGAAAGACTGCACACTCTTTTCCTGATAGTGCGTGCATGTACTCACTATCCGCACAAGCGTAGTGGTTCATAAATGTGCAATGGTCTGAATGCGCGCACTATTGTGAAAACAGTGAACAGTCTTTTAAAAGACATCATATATTTGTCAGACATCTTAATTCATACATATACACATGGCTACCTATTAAGATGTTTCTTTGTATTGTATAAGCAACGTTAGCATCAACTCAATGCTATTTGAGTGTTCTCATGTGTGTCTACTAAGGTGTTTCTTTTGTATTGTGCTTAAAAGCCAATCTTCTTATGCAAAATTCTAGTTCAAATGCATTCCACTCCCATTAACTCATCACATAGAGGGAGGAGGAGGAAAGACTTCAGTGACTGAATCGGGTTATGACAATAATTGCCGAAAAGCCTCAATACAAACACATCCTTAGTCTAAAAAACCTCATTTAATTTAAAGAGAGACTTAAAAAAAGACTTTTTTCTTTACACTCCCAATATTATACAGCTCAATGACTCAATTCAGATATAATGTCTTTGAAGGTGTACTCATCTGATTAACGGAGCTGCCCAATTCACTGGATGCTTCATCAGGAACTGCTTCAAAAAATTGCTGTTTGCACCAGCTCCACCTTTTCCAATGGAGCTGATTCTGTGCAGGCAGCATCGCTGATCAGATGAGTACAGCTTCAAAGATAAGTGTTGAGAAACGTTTGTACTACATTTATTATTGCATTGAAAATCTATTGGACTGAATAATATGTAATTTTGTGAACATTGTATCTGAATTCAATCATTCAGCTCTACACTATTGGAAGTATAAAGAACAAAAAGTAAAAAGTCTCACTTTAAATAAGAGAAGGCTTTTTTTTAGACTAAGGATGTGTCAGTTGTGAGTCTATTCAGCAATTATTGTCATAAGCCAATTCAGTCACTGAAGTTTCTTTTCTCCTCCTATGTGGTGAGTCAATGTGAGCGGATAACAATGCATTTGAACTAGAATTTTACATAAGAAGACTGGCTTTTAAGCATGGGAGTGAAATTCACATGCCTTTTCTGGGTTTTGTATTGTGCTGACATCACGCATATGATATCTGTTATATGGATGCTATTCCATGCTGCTTATTGTGAGATCATTCATATTCTACTGGCATCTATTATATTTATCTTGTATGATTGTTTAAGAGTGCTGTTGAATTTTTATATTTCTGACACTATCCTGCTTATAATCGAATGAGAAAAACGCCCAAGTTCCGACCTAAATCGGGAGATGGACGTTTATCTCACAAAAACGAATAAAGTGGTATAATCGAAAGCCGATTTTTGGACGTTTTCAACTGCAATCCGTCGCGGATGCGGACAAAGTTGACGGGGGCGTGTCAGAGGCGTGGTGAAGGCGGAACTGGGGCGTGGTTATCACCCGAACAGAGATGGGCGCCTTTCGCCGATAATGGAAAATAAGTATGCGTTTGTAGCTAGAATTTAGGGCACTTTTCCTGGACCCTGTTTTTTCATGAATAAGGCCCCAAAAAGTGCCCTAAATGACCAGATTACCACCAGAGGGAGTCGGGGATGACCTCCCCTGACTCCCCCAGTGGTCACTAACCCCCTCCCACCACAAAAAAATGATGTTTCACAACTTTTTATTTTCACCCTCAAATGTCATACCCTCCTCCCAGGCAGCAGTATGCAGGTCCCTGAAGCAGTTGTTAGGGGGTGCAGTGGACGTCAGGCAGGTGAACCCAGGCCCATCCCCCCCTACCTGTTACAATTGTGCTGCTTAATGCTTAGTCGTCCAACCCCCCCAAACCCACTGTACCCACATGTAGGTGCCCCCCTTCAACCCTTAGGGCTATAGTAATGGTGTAGACTTGTGGGCAGTGGGTTTTGAGGGGGATTTGGGGGGCTCAACACACAAGGGAAGGGTGCTATGCACCTGGGAGCTCTTTTACCTTTTTTTTTGTTTTTGTAAAAGTGCCCCCTAGGGTGCCCGGTTGGTGTCCTGGCATGTGAGGGGGACCAGTGCACTACGAATCCTGGCCCCTCCCACGAACAAATGCCTTGGATTTATTCGTTTTTGAGCTGGGCGCTTTCATTTTCCATTATCGCTGAAAAGCAAAAACGCCCAGCTCACACATTGTCGAATAAAACATGGACGTCTATTTTTTTGCGAAAATACGGTTCGGTCCGCCCCTTCACGGACCCGTTCTCGGAGATAAACGCCCATGGAGATAGGCGTTTCTGTTCGATTATGCCCCTCTATATCATGTTAGTATTTTTACTAGGAATATCTGGCCCACATCTCCCCTAACACCTCTATTTGCTATCTCCAAGATTACCTGATTGATTTATTTATGCTTATATTTGGTCATTTTATTATTGTTATGCTGTTAACAAAATTATAAGCTTTGGGCTAGATTCTATATATGGCACCTAAAAAAATTGTTGCTGAAAAAAACACTATTCTATAAGCCGTGCTTAAAGTAAGGTGTGATTTATAGAATAGCGGAGTGGAAGAGTAGCTTAATGGTTAGTGCAGTGGAGTTTGATCCTGGTGACCTCGGTTCAATTCTCACTGCAGCTCCTTGTGACCTTGGGCAAGTCACTTAATCCTCCATTGCCCCAGGTACAAAAATTTAGATTGTGAGCCCTCTAGGGGCAGAGAAAGTATCTGCATATAATGTGTACAGTTCTGCTTACGTCTAATAGCACTATAGAAATGATGATTATTATTAGTAGTAGTAGTAATAGTGCTTACACACAGGAGTCGCACCTAACTTTAGGTGTGGCCATTTGCAACAACTGAAAAGTGGTACAAGTGTACGTACTAAATTAGGTGCATATCCCCCCTTACTCTATAATAACATGTGTAAATGCTAGAAAAGCCCCCGTTCTGCCCCTCCCATTTCCATGCCCCCTTTTTCAGTTCACGCTAAATTTTAGACGCGGATCCCATGCCTAAATTTACACACCTAACGTCCAATTAAATTGAATTAGTATGAATAATTGCTTGTTAAAAAACAATTGGCACTAATTGGTTTGTTATTCAATTAAGTTTCATATGCAAATTGGGCATGCACCCAAATTTGTGTATGCAGGTTTTGGCGGCTTTTATAGAATTAGGGGGTTTATGTGCAGCTACAACTGCTGTACACCAACTTAAGTGAATCTCTTCATTAAAGTGGTTAATAAATCCCAATATAGAAATAGATAAATATATAGATACATAGATAAATTAACAGACCACATTGTTAAACACAGGGCGTAAATAGCTTCAGTGATGGTAGTTCTTGATTTGTGCATTTGTGTGTGTGTGCATGTTCTTGTGTGTTTGTTTTACTGAAATATATACTTGTTCTAAATTTAATACAGGGCAACGCTGTTTGCAGATCGAATGTAGCTATTGAATACTATGTCTACAACTCAAGAACTGCTATCACCGGTACAATTTATGCGCCTCTGTTTGATAATATATGAACAGTCCATAGTAGGGAATAGAGTTTTGCTGCAATAGATCTCTACAAAACTTAAGAATAATAACTGTTTTCTGGACAGGTGTTTATTGACTTTCCTTTCACCAGATTTTATTGCCAGTGTCTCAGCCAGTGAAAATCAGCGCAACTGCTAAACATGAGACCTGAGTAATATCACTATAACTTCTTTTAATTAAAGTTTTTTAAGTTATAATGTTCAAAATTATTGAACCAGAAATATACTTTTAAAAAGAAATATTATATAAAATAGGTGACATTATATATAACTCACAAATGTAAAAAAGATCTATGGGGTCTTATGCCTTTCTACCAATCCCCTCCCCCCCCCCCCCCCCACACACTCAATCTTTGAAGAAGATATAGCTCCAGGCACACTGGCACCTCATCACAAATCCCCACCCCCCTCTAATCCCCATAACCCTTCATGCTAAGCTGGGAGCAGGATCTCTATTACTTGCTTCCTGCTCTGTGTTCAACTAGACACCATGCTGGATGCAATTAAAAAAAAAACCTTCTTCGGGTAAGCATGAAGGATTCTGGGACATGGGAAGCAAGATCAAAGATGGGGGTCACTGGGTGTCCAAAACCACTTTTATGGATGTTTTCAAAGGGCAACCAGGAGAGGAGATTGGGAGGTAGGACCCAAAAAATGACCACATTTTTTTTAAAAGACAGGCATATAAAAATGATATAAACTGTACAAGGATGTTTGATTTTCTGATTTGTTTTCTTTTCAGGTGGAAAAGAACACAAAACGTTGTGAACATTATTAAATTGCTCATAAATTATGGGGAGGGGACTAATTCTATAAAATAAGTGCTAATATTTATGTAAAGGTTGCATACATAATTATGTAGAATACTGCCATATATGCACATGTATGTGCACATGTGCATAAATGTCAAACATGTGCCTAAGCTCTATTCTATAAATAAGCACATATCATACATAGAGTGTATTGTAAAGGTGGGTGTATTCACAGGCAGAATGAAGGCTGGACTCACACTTCTGCAGGCCACTTGTAGAATACTATAAGTTATAGGGTGATTTCTACAAGTGGGAGCTGCCTTTTAGGCACCTCAATACCATACTAGTGCACTTTATTAGGGGACTCACAACTTTAGGCTGTGAACTGATAACATCATCTGGGTTTTAAGCTGTGCTGATGTTTTTAAGGAGGTATGGGAGGGGGGTTGATGTATCGAAAAAGGGAGTGATGAAGTAGGATGTGAGGTAAGGGTTAAGTAAGATAGGGTGTGATTGAGGGATTCTTACTGGTTGATAGGATGTTAGGGAGGTGGGGTTGGTTGTGTTTGTATGTTGGAATTGTTGGTGGTCAAAGTTGTTTTGGGTGGGAGATGGAGGTTGGGAATGGTGTGGGAAATTAAGATGGTCATCTTCTTTATTTTGGGGTCGTTTGGTTGTACAGGGTTTGTTGATGGGTTGTGGGAAGGTGACTTGGGTGATTGGTCAGTTGTAGCTTTGGTAGGGCACATTTTGGGGGTTTGTAAAACTATTGGGGAGGCCTTTGTAAAGTGGGGAAACTAGATGAAATCAATGGATTTGCTACATCATCTGTGGCACCACCACAAATATTTTGCCATGTCCTATGTTACTGCGGACTTTTGGAATTGGATGGGAGTACGTGGGGATCTCTGCCTTCTTCTATACTCCATCCATTTGAGTACCAACCTTTTCATTTATGTGCTATTCCACTTAAGTGTGCCCTTACAGAACAGTGCTCAGTCAATTTGCTGCCATTTACATGCATAAGTGACAGTTTTCTGTATATTTATGTGCACAATTTTCTGGCTGTCAATCCCTAATATCGACCTGTAAATTTTCAAGACCCCCCTCCAACTACAAAACTTTCATTATCTAATGATAGGGCAGAAATGTGCTTTGGGTGGTGAGTAAGGTGGAAATATTTGGAGCTTAGGATAGACATCCTGCCCTGAAATGATCTAGATAGAATGTCGACAAGAATCCATGTATGTAATTGTCATATACTGTAAGTTGCATTCATGTATGTAATTGCACAATTCTGTAAAATGTGTTTAACATATATAAGTAGTATAATGCTGTGGCCATAATAAATCCACTCATCTTCTCAGATGATTTGTCATACGTTGAAACTTTGGAATATGGTGAGATGAATGGAGAGTGCTTCAAGGCCCTTAATGGAAATGGTCCAGAGTACCTGAAAAATAGGATGATCCTCTACACACCTCCAAGGACACTAAGGTCCTCTCAAGGACTATCACTAACTACACCCTCTCCAAAAGGCATTACATGATGTGATGCCCCTGCAAGCGAACCTTCTCCGGAGTAGCCCCCACACTCTGGAATGCACTGCCTGAAAGGCTCCGCTTAACACAAGACTATCTCTACTTCAGAAAGCAGGTGAAAGCTTGGCTCTTCAACCAGGCCTTTAATGGAAGAAGTAACTAACTTGTTAGTTTCACTCACACACACAATGAGTGACACGGGCTGCATATACTGCAGAAGGACATGTTTATCCACTCCTACCCTAGCTGAGATAATATATAACTATCTCACTGACCTCTTGTGCACCTCTCTTTAAATTAGTCGCCTTACTTTCTACGACTCTTACCTATCTATATTTTCCATCTTTGCTTATACCCTAAATTGTCAATTAAAATGTTCTAGTATGTATTATGTTGGCATTGTACGTAGTATATTATCTGCTTATTTTCGAATGAGAAGGCCGGCCATCTTCCGACACAAATCGGAAGATGGCCGGCCTTCTCCTAAAGCCGGCCAAATCGGTATAATTGAAAGACGATTTTGGCCGGCTTCAACTGCTTTCCATCGCAGAACTGGTGAAAGTTCAAGGGGGCGTGTCAGCAGTGTACCGAAGGCGGGGAGAGGGCATGGTTAAGAGATGGCCGGCTTCGGCCGATAATGGAAAAAAGGAAGCCGGCCCTGACGAGTATTTGGCCGACTTTACTTGGTCCCTTTTTGTTCATGACCAAGCCTTGAAAAGGTGCCCCAACTGACCAGATGACCACCGGAGGGAATGGGGGATCACCTCCCCTTACTCCCCCAGTGGTCAGCAACTCCCTCCCACCCAAAAAAAATATATAAAATTTTCTTTTTGCCAGCCTCTATGCCAGCCTCAAATGTCATACCCAGCTCCATAACAGCAGTATGCAGGTCCCTGGAGCAGTTTTAGTGGGTGCAGTGCACTTCAGGCAGGTGGACCCAGGCCCATCCCCCCCTACCTATTACACTTGTGGTGGTAAATGTGAGCCCTCTAAAACCCCCCTAAAACCCACTGTACCCACATGTAGGCACCCCCCTTCATTCCTAAGGGCTATGGTAGTGGTGTACAGTTGTGGGGAATGGGTTTTGGGGGGGATTTGGGGGGCTCAGCACACAAGGTAAGGGAACTATGTATCTGGGATCAATTTGTGAAGTCCACTGCAGTGCCCCCTAGGGTCGTCTGCCCAGTTTCTGATCAGGAATGCTGAAGCTGCCACAGTCTGCTCCATTCACTTCTCAATGGGCATTGACTTTATCTGTTGCTGGTCTCCTAACCTGCACTGCCTCTTTTTGCTGCCCATATGTAGAGATAGGACCAGACAACTAGTCTTTCAGATATGCACTGGACACTGTAGCTCTTTGCATTTTTTTTCTTCATATGTATACACCTATTTCCATTTGAAGATTGCCCCCAGGAAAATATGCATTTATATTTTTGGGGCACAAACATTTTCTTGGTTTAAGTAATTATGCTATTAATTTTCAAAATTACTCATTTAGATTAAACCTCTCCCCCACCCTGCCTTTGGGAATGTCTCTTAAACTGCAGGTAAATACACCTATACAGGAGTAAATGGATATATTTAAATGCATAATGTATCAGGCAGGCAATTTTGCAAGGAGCCATGTCTATGCACTACTTTAACTGCTACAATATGCTTGAAAATGACCCTCCCTTGGAACAATTTTATTTAGCTTGAAGAATATGAGTACTTTTAACATATGGATCTTGTACTAAATTTTAAAAGCTCTGATGCAACATGGCGTATCCATGTTCTTACAAGATTCATGGGTCAATGATTCCAATGGTCTTTTCATTTTCAATTTGTGCGGCCAAAATGTATGTGTAGAAAATCAAATATACACATGTTCTTCTCTCTTTGCCCTCAACAATGCTTCCCATCAGTTCAGGTAAAGATAGGCAAACTGTGGAAAACAAAATATACCTTTAGTTTGGTAGAAGGGATAAGTTTTGAAATGACCTTACTTTTAGTTCAGTATAGCAAGGGACATATTAAACATATCAACAGCCCGCGTTAATCATATGCTAGAATTAAATGTGAGTTAAATTAGCATGTCTGTACATCCATTAGTGCAAATAATCTTATACTTCCCTGATAGTTAGTTAATTTTCTTGTGAAATTCAAGTACTTTTCACATGTTACTCAGCTAATGGAAACACAACTAATAAGCTGATTTACATAATTACATAGCTCATTACCTAGTAGATTATTTGGTGAACTTCACAATAGTTAATAAGCTATGAAGAACTGGTAAATAACATGCAAAAATGTTCAGTTAGAATAGTACATTGTTTGTCATTTTATCACACATTAATTCTTGTGAAGCAGAACACACCTTAGTGCCTTAGCCTCTATGTTGGAATGCAGTTGACTGCACTCATGCTTACTCTTACTCTGAGGAGGGAAGTTATCAATGTGGGCTACTGTTAAATCTGGCTATTTTACCACAGGGTCCCATTTTATGCAATGAGACCCTGTGCTAAAATAAGCCAACTTGTGGTAAAAGAACCTGACAACAGTAGCCCACATCAATAACTTCCTTTGAATCTCTTAGCACAATGCCAAAAAGAAATGTTTTTCACCATCTCTAGTACAAAGCTGCCACCAGGTGCTGTCATGCTACAGTAATAACCTCAGATCATCATCAAATGCAGAGAAAAATCCCCCTATGCTTAGTTTCTGCCTGCAGTAAGGATATCAACATTGCGTCTGAATAAGGTATTATTTTTTTTATTGCTTGCAAATGGAGAGGCTATTGCTTATTTAAAAGCTGGACATTACTTGACAACTCTAGGCTGCAGGCAGCTGCTCTCAGTCTCACAGTTCTCACTGATTGGTTATCATATAAAGCAGCATCAGTGTATTAGCATTTCTCACACAGAAAAATCTCAGTGTGCTCTGTATCAGGCTGCAGCCAGTCAGCATCACCTATTTATTCTTCTATTTATTTTCTTTTCATAAATAAAGGAAAATAAACATTGTGACAGGATAGAAAAATACATACATACATACTTACGTACATACTTATTGGAGAAGACTAGTTAGAACAGATTGGTTTTTAGTTTGGTCCTGAAGGGAGAAGGTAGGCAACATATTATACAAAAGAAGAAGGGTTTTTTTTTCCAGAAATTAGGCATGGGAGGGATAATACATGGGTAGCATGCGCCAAATTGGCACTATCACCAGGCTAGCGCATGCGCCCGGCAGTAAATTCTGAGTTTGGCGCACGCTGAATCCTGTGGTAGAAAATAATTTTCTATATTCTACCTTGGGGGTATTCCCGGTGGTAATCAGCAGTTGGCATGTGCTGCATGGTTACCGCATGGGTAGCGCGTGAGCCCTTACCGTTTCAACGGGTGGCAGTAAAGGCTCAGGCATGTGCTTGTTTTAATTTCAGCGCACACCCATTTCCTGGCCTATTAAAAAAAAAAACTTTTTCCCAGCTGTGATGAAAAGATGGCCCAGAGCGCACCCAAAACCTGCACCCACACTACTACAGGCCCCTTTTCACCATGGCTTAGTAAAAGGACCCCCTAGGTATTTAATGTGAAGAAGTGCAGAGTGATGCACTTGGGGTGCAGAAATCCAAAAGAGATGTACGAGATAGGAGAGAGATTGAAGGAGCACAGCTCAGGAGAGGGACCTTGGTGTGATGGTGTCTACGGATCTCAAGGTGATGAAACAATGCAACAAGACAGTGGTCATAGCTAAAAGGATGCTAGGCTGCTTAGACAGGGGTATAACCAGCAAAAGAAAGGAGGTGTTGATGCTCCTGTAGAAATCATTCGTGAGGCCATGTAGGCCAGTGCCAAGCAAACTTTTATTGTCTGTGTCCTGAAAATGGCACAGACGAATTATGATCAAGTATACATATGTAGTATCACATCATACCTTATGCTATGAGTTTATCTTGTTGGATGGACTATATGGACTGTACAGATCTTTATTTGCCATCATCTACTATGTTATGTTACTAACCAACTTATTTTCGAAGGAGAAGGGCGGCCATCTTCAGACACAAATCACGAGATGGGCGGCCTTCTCCTAAGGGCGGCCAAATCGGTATAATCAAAAGCCGATTTTGGCTGGCTTCAACTGCTTTCCATCGAGGGAACGGCCAAAGTTTAAGGGGGCGTGTTGGCAGTGTACTGAAGGTGGGACGGGGCGTGGTTAAGAAATGGCCGTCCTCGGCCGATAATGGAAAAAAGAAGGGTGGCCCTGACAAGCATTTGGCCGACTTTACTTGGTCTCGTTTTGTTCACGATCAAGCCTTGAAAAGGTGCTTGAACTGACCAGATGACCACCGGAGGGAATCAGGGATCACCTCCCCTTACCAACCCCCTCCCACCCAAAAAAATTATAAAACATTTTTTTGACAGCCTCTATGCCAGCCTCAAATGTCATACCCAGCTCCATCACAGCAATATGCAGGTCCCTGAAGCAGTTTTAGTGGATGCAGTGCACTTCAGGCAGGCGGACCCAAGCCCACCCCCCCCTACCTGTTACACTTGTGGTGGTGGTGGTGAATGGGAGCCCTCCAAAACCCACCCGGAACCCACTGTACCCACATATAGGTGCCCCCCTTCACCCATAAGGGCTATGCTAGTGGTGTACAGTTGTGGGGAGTGGGTTTTGGGGGGGGGATTTGGGGGGCTCAGCACCCAAGGGAAGGGAGCTATGTACCTGGGAGCAATTAATGAAGTCCACTGCAGTGCCCCTTGGGGTGCCCGGTTGGTGTCCTGGCATGTGAGGGGGACCAGTGCACTACAAATGCTGGCTCCTCCCACAAAGAAATGGCTTGGATTTGGCCAGTTTTGAGATGGCCGCCCTTAGTTTCCATTATCGGTGAAAACCATTGTCGGCCATCTCTAAGGGCGGCCCAAATGTTGAAATTTAGCCGTCCCCGACCGTATTATTGAAATGAAAGATGGCCGCCCATCTTGTTTTGATAATACAGTCGGAGATGCCGCTTTCCGGGGCCGTCCCTAGATATGGGTGCCCTTATAGATGGGCACCCCCGATCGATTATGCCCCTCCACGGGGCTTACTTCCCAAACTGAAAAAGTCCAAAAAAATGGTTCAAAGCAGCAGATAGATGTTTTTCATGCAAAGATGTCTAAATCACTATTTTCAAAATATATTTAGATATTTTTCTATGCATCTCATCTGCGGTGCATCTAAATCACATGGAGGTGGGATTTGGACTGTGCCCTCCGACTAGCACAATCAAAAATCCTTTTTTAAACCCTTTGACATAGGGCCCACACAACCTCATCTACAGTTCCAATTTGCCTGCAGTTGAGCTTGGGAATGGGTTAAAGGTCTGGAACAGAAAGCTGGGGTATTGAGAGCTTAAGAGAGCCTTACCAGAAGTATTTCTCTCAGTCCAGGAGCAATTGACCTCTCTCTCATGCAAGAAATCCACTCAGCACTCCAGGAGTTTTATGTAATGCAAAATAACTTTACTGGAACTTCTGCAACCAGCAGTGAAACACTTCTAAACTCTTTATGTATATTGTACACGTAAGACCATCAGCGATAATCTCAGCCACCTCACTACACTCTTTGAGCATGTCTATGCTGTACATATTTACATGGGGGGGGGGGGGGGGGTCTTTTACAAAGGTGAGCTAGCATAATTAGCATGCACTAACCATGTAGATACTCATAACATTCCTATGTGCATCTACACGGTTAGTGCATGCAAAGTTTTAGAGCATTGTAAAAATGCTAGCACACCATAATCTACTGTCCTTTACCCATCCTGTTGTGCTAGCATTAAAACCAAAGCTGCTCTGGTTACTCCTGATACCAATCCAATTCCTTCAGGTACAGACCCTTTAGGCTGTCCTTCTTCCAGCAATGCATCTCGCAGGGTTGCACCCCAGACATGAACAGGCTTCCCCTGCTCTGGTTCTTGCTTCCAGGCTGGATTCCCCTTATCCACCTGAAGCTCTGTCTCCTCAGTTGCCGCTTAAAGAAGCAGCAACTACTCCGTTACTCAGCCTACATTCATTTCTTTTACTCCAGGATCCCCCAATGCTCCCAAGGGTTCTGGTGGGGGGAAAGGCAACCAAAGACCTCATGTACCTCACTCCATCCCTTTTATTATTTTCTAACTCCACCTCTGGTGTCACTCACCACAGGAACCACTTTATCTCTACACTTAACTACCAACCCCTCCCCTGCGCAGGCCTCCCAATCTCATTCTCCAGCCCACTGGCAAGGACCTCCCCCCCCCCCCCAAAGGGCATCTGGAAAAATCTATCACTACTATTCTAGTAATACCCACATTCTACCGGATTCTATATAGCGTGCCTAGGGATCCATGCCAAAATCCAGACGTATTCTATAACAACGTGAGTAACATAATTGGCTTAACAAGCTAATCAGCATTGATAACAGCACTTAAGCAATAATAAGCACTAATTGGCAATAATTAGAATCTACGCACAAAGCTTAAATTAAAAAGCAACATAGGATTGGAATCTCTATTTACAACGCTATACTCCAGAAGGGAAATGGGACTTGATATACCACCTTTCTAAGGTTTTTGCAACTACATTCAAAGCGGTTTACATATATATTCAGGTATTTATTTTGTACCAGGGGCAATGGAGGGTTAAGTGACTTGCCCAGAGTCACAAGAAGCTGCAGTGGGAATTTAACTCAGTTTCCCAGAATCAAAATCCACTGCACTAACCACTAGGCTACTCCTGTAAGACAATTGAGGAGTAGTAATTTTGTAACTTCTCCCGTTGGGTGACAGTGGTTATCAAATGTCTCAATTTGTTATCCTTTCTGGGTTTTTTTAAATAAATGGTCTTCTAGACTGACACATCAGTCTCACTCATTTTTCCCAGAGAGCCCTAAATAATAGTGTTGACTTGTAGATTTATAAGACGTTTTAATTTAAACTCTCCCAAAGGCAATCATAGATAATAAGTTTACAGGAGGCATCAGTACATATCCCACATCTTATGATTTATGTGCCACAACACATGCAGTTGTTCTACCTGTGACTCTCAGAACAGACAATACAGCTCAAAAATTCACTTTTGTGTTTGTTTGATCTATTATGTACTAATTTAGTCAAAAAGCACAGTTTGAATGTATCTTCCACATCTCAGTCACTTTTAAGTGGCAAACTAATAATTTCTTATCAGTTCTCATATACTTATTTTAGCTCTATTGTGCTCATTGAGATATTCATTGATATACTATAATATTTTCTGAAAAATTAGCACGGGGCTACTATAAGCAGATTCCGGTATAAAGCTGTGATTTTTTTATACTGTCCTGTGTCAGTGAATGCTTGGAATTCAGAGTTGAATGTCTTACATACAGTAATAACAGTAAAAGAGAACAGTTTCCACAAAAAAAGAAAAATCAATTTGTACAATTTGACTTTTTAGGTTGATTGCAAGAAACATAGGGGGCCTTTTACTAAGCCGTGTAAGCATCTACGCACACCCAATGCGCACCAAAATAGAGTTACTGCGGCACTACTGCGTGGCTCTTGCGGTTATTTCATTTTGGATGCATGTCAGATACATGTATCTGAAAAACATTTGTTATTTTCAGGCGCACGGGTGTAGGTCATTACTGCCAGGTTATCTTGTGAGTCTTTACCACTAGGTCAATGACTGGCGGTATGGTCTCATACCCAAAATGGACACACAGCAATTTTCATTTTGCCGCAAGTCCATTTTCGGCAAAAATTAAAAAAATGCCTTTTTTAACTGGCACACTAAAAAATGGATCAGCATGCACCCAAAACCCGCGCCTACACTACCGCATGCCATTTTTCAGCACACCTTTATAAAAGGACCCCACTGATTGTGACTTTGTATCATTATACTGTACATGTTCTAAAAGTAATAGCTAAATTGTTGTTAATAGCCACAGTTTATTTATTTTTAAATGTATTGGGTGTATAAATATAAATGATTTTCAAAGATCACTCTAGAGTAAAAATTACACAGGAGTTTATGCCTGCTACTTTGAGATTGAAGTTCAGTTAGGACTAGTGTTTATTAAAGATATGATACCTAGACGATTCAATTAGAGCCAAGGTTTTGATTTCGATTTGAGAGTTTATTATTTGCCTTCCCACATGTCAGCTTAGTTTGAGTTTAATATTTGGGTATGATTGGTGGGTCCTTGCTCAATAGGGCATGAGTTGGTGGGAAAAGCAAGATTTGAATCCTGGCTTCTGTATTTCTCAGCTTGTTCCTCTAACCACTAGACTACTTCTTCTGCTCCCTCTTCAGTTTGCACTTTTCCACAGCACTCCAAAGCTTGGCTGACTCAAGGAACAGAAGCCAGGCTTGGAAGTCATTGAACCACTACTGTAATCCATCCATTCACAGAAAATTATCTTCCTTAACAAATAGTATAAATAAGATGTGCCATGCAGAGCCAGACCAAAAGTTCATTGCATATCACATACTATCTCCAACACTGGCCAATCTGGGTCACAAGCACCTGCAAGGATACCAAAGTACTGATGCATTTTTAGTTGCTTACTTCCAGGGGTACATGGTGTTTTCTTAAGCCTATCTGGACTTTTTCTCCAGGAACTTGCCTAATTCCTTTAGAAGCCCAGCCATGCTAGATGTCTTGATCACATCACTGCTACTGAGTGAAGAAATACTTAACATTGACATTCGCACTTCAGGCAGCTCTTAACACGTACTTAAACTTTAAATAACTCAAACAACATTTTCTTTTTGGAATAAAATTTGGCTGCAGCTTTATTTTAAATATTAATAAAATTCATTTACTTAACATCAACTTAGTAACATATCATTCTTTCCACCAGGTTAACTTCACAATGCGGTTAATAATGTTAAGCCCTTCGGTAACGAACTGGCTCACTTTCTCCCCACTTCACAGTGTGATTAATAGTAATGTTAAGCCATTCGGTAACAAACTGGCTCACTTTCTTCCCACCTTACCCCCCTTCACCCATGTGACTTACGGTACCGTCAAGCCACCTCTTACTCATGGCGGTTCCGCCCACGAGTTCATTTCCATTTCATATATTTCATAATATTCATTTAACCGCTTCTGGTGCCTCTTAAACCCCTCATCCTCTAGTTCTACCACTTTTCCGTCTCTGGAAAAGATTTATTTGAAGATGAATACATTTCAAATATTTGAATGTCTATATCATATCACCCCGTCTCTCTTTTCCTTCAGGATATACATGTTCAGGTCCTCAAGTCTCTCCTCATACATCTTCTGATGCAAACCCCATACCATTTCTGTCACTTTTCTCTGAACCACTTCAAGTGGAAAGATATGGCCTCCAAAACTGAACACAATACTCCAAGTGGGCCTCACCAATGACTTGTACAGGGGTATAATACTGGTTATACTTCTCTCTATACAGCTTAGCATGTTTCTGTCCATGTCCACTGCTTTGTAACATTGTTTCATCACCTTGAGATCTTCAGACATCACCCTAAGGTCCCTCTCCTGAGCTGTGTTTATCAATCTCTCTCCTCCCATCCTTTCGTTCTCTCAGCTTCATTCTCCAAGAACATGTATGGACACTTTTTCACTGACTTTGTGGAATCCTTCTCCGACATTTATTAAATTTTAACTGCCAGACCTTTGACTGCTCTTCTAATTTTTGGTGATCTCATCTCATGGTTGTTACTCCCTCTGGGGTATCCACTAAAAAGGCAAATTTTTCCTTCTAACCCTTCAGCCATAGCTCTCACAAATATATTAAACAGAAACATCCCTAGTACCAATTCTTGATGTACTCCACTACTCACCATGAGCCTCTTCCTTAGAGATCCTATATACTTGTCCAATGCTTTCTTGAATTCATATACAATCTTTGTCTTCACCAGCTCTGCCTGGAGGTCGTTCCATGTATCCACCACCCATTTTCTTAAAATCCCCCCCCCCAAGTCTTAGGGGTATATTTACTAAGGTGTGATAGCATTTTTAACGAGCCTATAAATTTAAGGTGCATTAAATGCTATTGTGCCGGTTCCAGGGGGCAAGATGGCGGCTGAGTAACAAGCTAGGAAGGTTGCTCCATTCTTACTTGCTCATAACTCCCCTTTTCTTTGTTACCGGACATTTCTAAAACATGCCTAAACGGAGAGGTAAATCGCGAGGAGGACCCGCTACCCCCCGTTTACCTGGAGCTGTGACTATGGAGCGCTTCCTTCTCCCGGGCACACCGACGGGGTCTGGTTCGCTGCTTGAGGGTTTGGGGAGAGGTCTCCCGTTCCCTCAGCTTGAACAAGAAACATCCTTCAGCCCCGAGATGAGGATCCCTCCTCCTATGCCGGCTACGGCGTTGAACTCAGTCCGGAGACTTCCAGAGGCGCAGGACGCGACGGGGTCTCCTGGAGCGGGTGCTGGGTCGACGCCTGAAACGCCGATGAATCCTGCTGTGCAAACAGCAGAGGTGGGGGGAGGAGAAGCAGCCTCTGAGGAAGAACACAGAGCAGTGGCAGCTCAACCAGTTTTTTCTTCGTTTCTTACTTTGGATACTTCAAATAGATCACTTTTGCCTGAAAAACCTCAACAAATTTCCTTGGACAACATTTGGGAAGCACTTGTAAGTTTAGAAACTTTATTTATACAAAAGTTTTCTCAATTTAACTGTGATAATGAAAAGATTGTTGAAATAGATAAGAAAGTGATGTCTTTGGGCAAAGAGGTGGAAATTAATTCCTCAGCAATAAAAAATTCTCAGCAAATTCAATTGAATTTAATTAAAGAAAACTTGTATCTTCAAAACAGAGTGGAAATACTAGAGAATTATCAACGCTCAAATGCTCTTAGACTGAAAAAAAATTTCCTAAGCAGATTGCCATTTCTCCATTGATAACCTTCAAACAGTACTTAACAGAAGTTCTAAAAATTCCAGAAAAAACACATCCACCAATTTCAAAGATTTTCTATGTAGAACCATTTCGGAAGAAAGAACTATTACAAAAAGAAGATGCAAATGTTCAATCTTTGGACTTAAATTTGACTCAAATTATTGAGGGAGACAATGTGGGCCTGACAACTGCAACACTCAAAGTGATTTTCATACTTCAACCGGATAGAGACTGGATACTTAAACAATTTTTTCTTAATAAAAGACCAGGTTTCCTTAATTGTAATATTAGAATGTACCCGGATGTCTCTAGAACTACCCAGAAAAAAAGACAGGAATTTCTTAAATTGAGACCAAAAGTAATGCAACTTGGTGCATTATTTTGGCTGAACTTTCCTTGCAAATGTGTGATAAAAATAAATTCAATTAAGTATGTATTTTTTGAGGCAAGTCAACTGAATTCCTTTTTAGAAGTAAAGCTGGGAGACCTGCCTCAACCACTACCAGAGACAATAGTAACATCAACCCCATAGATAGTTTATATTGTCTGGATAGCTTAAACCGGCCACCATGATTTGATTTTAGAAGTTGGCTTCTGAAATTTACAGATTTTCCTAAAAATGTGGAAACCCCCTGTTAATTGTGGACTATAGATGAGTAATGGATCTTTTTCCCTATTTTTTGAATTGCCTTAAAGTTTATGTTTTGATAATCTTTGTTTTAAGATACTAAATCATCTTTATCTGTATTCAAGATGTTCTTGATGTAATTAAAAATATATAAATAAATAATAATTAAAAAAAAAATGCTATTGTGCCTATACATTTGTATGGGCGCGTTAACGTTTAATGCACATAAACCATTTATCCGCATTAAAAACGTTAATGCGCCCATAGCGCTGCTTAGTAAACCTAGCCCTTAGTTCTATTTAAAAAGGTATGCAATGCAATCATTTTAATATATATATATTAGAACATTTTAATGCATTCATATCACCTGCATGCACATTGCTTCATAGGTTAACACATCAATTTCATGTGCCCTATTTTTTTTTATGATGAGCTAACAAATATACATCCCTACCTTTCTAATTCTTAGGGAAATCACTCTGCCAAACACATAGCTATACTGTAATATAGTATTTCATAAAAAGTTCACATCTAACAAGGGACATGTGAGAAAAATAGTCAAAGCAAATTTTAAAATTACTCTTAGAGCTTAGATGTACAATTCTTGAGCATGGGGTCCCCTGATCTGCACAATTACCATTCTGTGCCTTTAGACCCTTTGGTACTATTAGTTTAACAGATAAAACTGCAGATAAAAGTGGCAATTGACTTCAGCAGGATCCCGGAGGCAAGCTCCTGCTTCTTGCTGATTAGCTTCATTCAATTATGTTTTCCTAATTGTTCATGAACTAAAGCTAATTAAATGAAAAATAATATTGCCTTCCTGCAGGTTATTCGCTTGAGATCTGAAAAATGGGCTCTACCTGTATGTCTTAGATAACATTTAATTTTTATCATTCTGATGGTATCTGTGTAAGTATGTTGAGTTCCACACAGTGGCTCAAAGTCTTTGATTCCTTAATCAAATTTACAGCAAAAGAAAAATTAAACAGATTGCATCTTGTAATTACCCAAATCTTGTGTTTTTGCATAAAACTTCTTTGTATAATTTATATTATAGTGTAAGCCAGTTTTATGCATATAGAATTCTGTACTGTGCAGCTATTAAACATATTTTTATTAAATACAAAATTAAGGGTCTCTTAAGTTTCGGGCTTAATGCACTGTAATGCAGGATTTTAATGCATGGCAAGCTCAAAAGTATTGCAGCAAGAAGGGGCATTCCCAGCATTATCACATTTTTGGCCTGCATAGCCTGTAACACAAAGGACCAGCACACTCTTACCACAGCGGCACTTAGCATCTCCTATTTCGGAGGCGGTAAGTGCCTTGGCATTAACAGTGCAATAATCTGTTATCATGCAGTAACTCTAGAGCATTAAGGGGTCCTTTTACTAAGTAAGGTGCACCGAAAGGTGTCCTATGCTGGTGCAGACACATGTATCGGATGCATGCAGGTCTATTTTTCAGCGCACCTGCAAAAAAGGCCTTTTGGGGGGCCAAAAATGGACATGCGTCAAAATAAAAAATGGTACGCGTCCATTTTGTTCCTGAGTCCTTACCACCACTCATTGACCTAGTAGTAAAGTCTCACGCGTTATCCGTGTGATAATGGTCTACGCACATATAATGCCAATTACTGCCCAGCTACCTCCATTTTCTGACACACTTAGTGGACGTACGTAAAGAATGAAATTACCACCCAGGTCATGTGGTAGCTGGGCAGGGGTTCAAAATTGACAGATGTAGGATGCACGTAGGGGCCTATACAGCTTAGTAAAAGGGCCCCTAACTTCAGGGAGCACTTCACGCCCATTTTCCACTCATGCTACATCCAGAAACACCTCCTAACCAAAACTTCCATTAATTTAAGACATGCTGCACACTATTGTTATTAAAGCAGGTTAATGCATTCTTGCATTAGCTGTTTGTTACAGGGTGCTAAACCATGCATTAACTGCTCACACAACTTAGTAAAAGGACTCCTAAAAGTCAGCATACTCCGTTTTATAACATTTGGGATGTTATTAAAACTATTTGTCTAGGTATATATCTCTTGAAAGGAAGAGCTATAGGATAGACAAATGGGTAAACAATGAATTCATGGAATTTAAACATGGTTGTCATATTCTTATAATTAATGACAGTAGAGATGTGTTCTAGAATCTTACTGTAATCCACTGTGAACTATATAGATGGGAAACAGCAGGCTATAAGTGAATTAACTTTAACTGTATTTATTTATTCTGACAAGTTCTGAGAGAAGAGGACATTTCTCTGGTAAGTGAACACTATTTTGCTCTGTGCTTTAGGAACTTATAGATTGGGGTTTAAAGGAGGAATTGTAGGTTAGTGATAGGCAGAATAAAAATAGAAAAAAAGCAAATTTTATCAACTAATCTCCATAGTCTTTTCCCCTTAGTTTTAAAACTTGAACTTTGTACCACAGCATTAACACATAGCCTATAGCAAGCACTGCAGGATCTAGTTTAGTGTTCCCGCCCGCCCACTCCTAGAACAAATCTTCATTTATAGTCAGTTATTGTAATTAGGGTAACAAGCAAGGGGTGCTCTTGCAGAGTTTTAAATACATTTCATTACCATTTAAGAAGGAAACACTAAATAAATCACACAATGTACTATATAAACTAAAAGACATTTTTATATTAGGCTAATATCCTTAATACTTTTAGCGAGTTTTAAATTATTGAAAAACTCAAAAATACTAAGATGGAGTTAGCAGTCCAGCAGAGAGAGGGGTGCTGTCCAGTCTTTTGCATTGAGTGTCACATGTATGATTATCTCCAAGTTGGTGAGATGTCATATGTGCATGCCTGATGCCAGCTGATCTGCAAGGCTTCGTTCTGTTTCTGTGAGTCTGATGTCCTGCATGTACAACATGCAGGATGTCAGAAACAGAACGAAGCCTTCGGAGGAAGAAGAGGACCTCCTCGGCTGGCGGGGATTGGGGACCCAGCCAGCAAAGGTAGCCCACAGCATAAGGAGCATAAGGAGTGTCAAAGCAAATGCAAGGCGCAGATTAAGAAGGCCAAGAGGGAGTATGAAAAAAGATAGCATTAGAGGCAAAAAAACATAGTAAAAAAATTTTTCGGTATATTAAAAGCAGGAAGCCGGCAAAAGAATCGGTTGGGCCGCTGGATGACCGAGGAGTAAAAGGGGCGATCAAGGAAGACAAAGACGTAGCGGAGAGACTGAATGAATTCTTTGCTTCGGTCTTCACCGAGGAAGATTTGGGTGGGATACCGGTGTCGGAAATGGTATTTCAAGCAGACGAGTCGGAGAAACTTACTGACTTCACGGTAAACCTGGAGGACGTAATGGGGCAGTTCGGCAAACTGAAGAGTAGCAAATCTCCTGGACCGGATGGTATTCATCCTAGAGTACTGATAGAACTGAAAAACGAGCTTGCGGAGCTACTGCTAGTGATATGCAACTTATCCTTAAAATCGAGCGTGGTACCGGAAGATTGGAGGGTGGCCAATGTAACGCCCATTTTTAAAAAAGGCTCCAGGGGAGATCCGGGAAATTATAGACCGGTGAGTCTGACGTCGGTGCCTGGGAAAATGGTAGAGGCTATTATTAAAAACAAAATTACAGAGCACATCCGAGGACATGGATTACTGAGACCAAGTCAGCATGGCTTTTGTGTGGGGAAATCTTGCTTGACCAATTTACTTCAATTCTTTGAAGGAGTGAACAAACATGTGGACAAAGGGGAGTCGGTTGATATTGTGTATCTGGATTTTCAAAAGGCGTTTGACAAGGTACCTCATGAAAGGCTACAGAGGAAATTGGAGGGTCATGGGATAGGAGGAAATGTCCTATTGTGGATTAAAAACTGGTTGAAGGATAGGAAACAGAGAGTGGGGTTAAATGGGCAGTATTCACAATGGAGAAGGGTAGTTAGTGGGGTTCCTCAGGGGTCTGTGCTAGGACCGCTGCTTTTTAATATATTTATAAATGATTTAGAGATGGAAGTAACTAGCGAGGTAATTAAATTTGCTGATGACACAAAGTTATTCAAAGTCGTTAAATCGCGACAGGATTGTGAAAAATTACAAGAGGACCTTACGAGACTGGGAGACTGGGCGGCTAAATGGCAGATGATGTTTAATGTGAGCAAGTGCAAGGTGATGCATGTGGGAAAAAAGAACCCGAATTATAGCTACGTCATGCAAGGTTCCACGTTAGGAGTTACGGACCAAGAAAGGGATCTGGGTGTCGTCGTCGATAACACACTGAAACCTTCTGCTCAGTGTGCTGCTGCGGCTAAGAAAGCAAATAGAATGTTGGGTATTATTAGGAAAGGTATGGAAAACAGGTGTGAGGATGTTATAATGCCGTTGTATTGCTCCATGGTGCGACCGCACCTTGAGTATTGTGTTCAATTCTGGTCGCCGCATCTCAAGAAAGATATAGTAGAATTGGAAAAGGTGCAGCGAAGGGCGACTAAAATGATAGCGGGGATGGGACGACTTCCCTATGAAGAAAAACTAAGGAGGCTAGGGCTATACAGCTTGGAGAAGAGACGGCTGAGGGGAGACATGATAGAGGTATATAAAATAATGAGTGGAGTGGAACAGGTGGATGTGAAGCGTCTGTTCACGCTTTCCAAAAATACTAGGACTAGGGGGCATGCGATGAAACTACAGTGTAGTAAATTTAAAACAAATCGGAGAAAATTTTTCTTCACCCAACGTGTAATTAAACTCTGGAATTCGTTGCCGGAGAAAGTGGTGAAGGCGGTTAGCTTAGCAGAGTTTAAAAAGGGGTTGGACGGTTTCCTAAAAGACAAGTCCATAAACCGCTACTAAACGGACTTGGAAAAATCCAAAATTCCAGGAATAACATGTATAGAATGTTTGTACGTTTGGGAAGCTTGCCAGGTGCCCTTGGCCTGGATTGGCCGCTGTCGTGGACAGGATGCTGGGCTCGATGGACCCTTGGTCTTTTCCCAGTATGGCATTACTTATGTACTTATGTACTTATGTACACAGCGACAGCGGGGGAGGGTTGGCGGCGGGAGGGGAGTCATCAAAGTTGGGGGAGGTGCCGGCGCCGGGGGGGGGGGTTAATGTGCACCCTCACCTCAGGCTCTGCTCCCCCCCCCCCCCCACCGAAGTCTGGCTATGCCCCTGGTGACATCAGGCAAGTGAACAGTCCAATAGAAACTCGCTCCCAGCACTCTACGCAACATGCAGTGAGTTAATGCATTTTCTTCCTCCCCAGCTCGACTAGCACAGGAACTGCAGCCATATAGAGTCTGCACTTTCTTCCCGACATTTTCCAGGAACTCACAGTACTGATGTTATCACTCCTAGCCAAACTGGTTGCTGATAAGGCCAGTTTGTGCTGTTCTTTTTTGAGCAAGAAATTTGAATTTACTGGGTCTGCTCCAAAAAGTCTCTTGGTGCAAATTCTGTACAAATCCCAGGTCTGAAATATGCAGCCTTTATGAGCTTGACTTTGTATCTCTCATTATACTTTTCCAGCAACAAAGCAAACCAAATTTGTAATCCGCAAACCAAAGTTCTTCCACTTCTCCCAACACCCCACATTGGGCACCAGTTTGTGTAACCCAAGTCACGCCGCAAAATCCTTCACTATCTCAGTTCCACCTCCAGATCTGGGTCACAGGGAGACAGTTTATTTTATTATTTTTTTTTTTTACTTTAATTATTTATTAGTTTCAAAAATTTTTTAACAAATAATACATTTGAAACAGAAAAGGTACCTTCGTCAATTTTACAAAGAAATCTCATTCCAATATTAACTTTATGACTAAGTACACTCCAGTCCACAACATCTAATCCAAGATTTACTACTAAGAGGGATTACAACTAAATTAAATAAAAGGGAAAATAAGAACCAATCTATTTGACGGTGTCCTTTTTCATTTAAGAGCTTTACCTCATAGAACTTCTGGCGGCTATGAATTCAGATAATTGAACAGATTCATAAAAAACATATTTAACCGATTGATGACAAATTATGCATTTACAAGGAAATCATAACATAAAAGTAGCTCCCAGTTGAAGCACCCCTGGTTTTAACAGAAGAAATTGTTTACGCCTCTTTTGGGTATCTTTACATACATCCGGAAATATACGGACCTTGAGTCCTAGGAAATCTTTCTCTCTACTTTTAAAGAATTTTTTCATAATTAAAGTTTTATCCATGGCTAAAGCCAAAGTAACTAATAAAGTTGCGGAACTTATTAAGTCTGCTGTTGGTGTTTCTAAAATTGCGGAAACATCCAGTGATTGATCCATCTGTTGTTCAGGTTCTTCAAAATTTTTATTAGGTAAATAATATACTTGAGTCATTGGAGGTAAAATGTCATCTGTAAAACCCAGATTTTCTTTCAAGTATCTATTTATCATTTCTCTAGGAGTAGTAGTGACTGTCCTAGGGAAATTCAAAAACCTCAGATTTTTAAATCTTTGAGCATTTTCCGAGTTTTCAATTTTTCTTCTCAAATTAGAAACATCTTTTACAATATTGTTTTGCAAATCTCGTGATTTCTCTGAGTTTTCAGTCACTGAATTTATCTTAGCCAGCATTTCTTCTTTTTCCAATTCCAAACCCTCAGCTTTCTCTTCAATTTTCTTTACCCGGGACTCAAGACCTTGAATTTGAGGGCATATAGGTTTACCCAAAGTAGTAATTAATACCCAAAGACTTTCCAGGGATATCTCTGCTGGTCTCTCTTCTAAAAAGGATAAAGTACCTTGCATTTGTAATCCTCCAGTTTGTAACTTCTTCACTTCTGAGTCCATAGCCTTCTCCTTCGTTCCTCCCGCAGTGAGAGTTGTATTCTCCCGGTTCAATTGAGGGCTTTTATCTCCCTCAATTCCTTCTCTCTCCAGGCTGATTTCTCCAGCTCCCGCTAGCTCCGGGACGCCAATTCCTGGCTGTTTCGGGGTCGACGCCATCTCTGGAGAGGAAACACACTGGGGTTGCGGGGGAGGAGCCCGTTGATCGGGGCTGAGGGTAACCTCCAGCAGGGACGGCATCTGAAGCCCTCCATTCATCGCAGATGCCGCCAATCTGCCACCCACTGATCCCGTCAGCACCGTCGGTGTCCGCACGAACAAGTCCATGGGGCCAGTCTGCGAAGAGAGGGGTCGGTTCGGGGGAGCAGCTGCCGCCGCCTTCCCTCTTTGTTTAGGCATCACGAGAAGGTAGGAAAACGTGTGGACAGACGATCGGTTCAAGCGGCCATCTTGGATCCTGGAGACAGTTTATTTATTCCTTTCTACTCTCCACACCACACTCACTTCACATACTCCATTCATCACAGTCCATTCAGTTCGAGCTTGGGAGTGGGTCTTGGACCGAAATAGAGATCCGGGGATTGGGAAATTAAGTGGCTACTCCAGACTTGGGCAGAATGTGTGTGTGTGTGTGTGTGTATGTGTATGTGGGCGGGGGGGGGGGGGGGTGCTTAAGGCATCAAGAAAAAATCAACAGTTAAGGAGGGGAATGTGCTTATATGGCAACCCCTAATGAAAGAAGTGATTCTAGTGCCTCGGCACTTCTACAGTCTATGCCCAAACAGGGCAAAAAATGTGCTTCATCAGTAAAATTGGAGCTGTGTGACTCAAAGGCTAGACTACCTGCCCTGAAATTATCTAGATAGAAGACCAGCAAGGATTCATCAATTTAATTTCCTGTAAGTTGCATTATGAATGTAATTACATAATACTGTAAATGTAAGTAGTAGAATGCTGTGGCCATAAAAAATCCACTTTTCTTCTCAGATGATTTGTCAAGTGCTAATATTTGAAGTGTAGTGTATGGAGATGAAAGAGGAGTATTAAGGTGCCACCTGCCCAGTTTGAGCAGCTCTGCCTAATGTGCTGCTGAATATCAGTGGCTGGCCTACTCAGTGTGGTTTAAACAGGCAGAAGCCTCTACTGCTCTCTTAAACCATACTGAATATTGAACCCCAATGATTATAATGGCTAATTGGTCTGAATTTATTTTAAGCATTCCTCAAAAAGTGTTAGCATTTTTATAGTCTCAAAATTTTCCTCGTCACTGTATAGAATGATCGGTTCTGGAAAGGGAAACAGCAGCAGTTCACATTTCTCAGTCTCTGAAAGCATGTGATGAAAATAATAGGGTTACAAGAGTGAAAGTCAGTGATACCACAGACAAAACTACTAAAGAAGAAAGAAAATATGTCCATTTACTCATTCAACATGATTATGTCTAAATTACCAAAAAAGAAAAATGTACACTGCTTACATACATCCAATTATTTGAATGGCTGAGCTGTTCAGAAACAAATCAATGCATTAAAACAATCTAACATATTTTGGTCTTAAAATGAACAATTGAGATGAAATAGTGTTTATTTACTCAACAGAGTGAAGATAATACTAGGAAAAAAGCATTCATTTAGAAATAAATGGTTTATAGCTAGAAATGAAAGAACTGTTTTGACAAATCCAAAATACACTTACTAGATATTCGCAAAGAGAACTCGAATCAGTTACATTTTGAGGAATTATGAACCAAAAATATGGTGGATCAGTGTTCCTTAAAGTCATTTTCCTTGCCAGAGAAGAAGAGCATTGCTCTTAATAAACACTCTATTTAACCTGGCCTGACATGTGCTTCTTTATTGGAAAAAGGCAGAAGAAGTAAGAACATGCAGAAGAGAACCAATATTGCCAGTCCCGAGTGAGATTTATTGTGTTCCTCCACCAAAGGAATTAGTGTTTCTCGTCTGAGAAGAGATTTCATTCCCCATCAAGCATTGGAACAGCATGATGTCCTTGTGTTGGATGGGCCAAAGAAACTAATTTCTGGCCATGCAGGCTGTTGCTGTGCTGGGCAAAAATATTTAGCTATGGCACCAGTAGCTCATACCATTCTGTTGCCTATGACCAAGCACATACTTTTCTCTTCAGTCTCCATACTTTCTTTTGTGTGAGTTCCGGGCAATCACACCAACATTTAGGAATCCACAGATACTAATCACCATATTTTTTTTAATGATGATCATGGTAGGAAAACAATCTGTGATCCTAGAGAATATCCTATATAATAAAATGCACCTCCAACATTCTGAAGCTGACTGCATGGCTGAGGCATTCCTGCTCTCTGTATCTATCTCCTGAATTGACATCACGTACTTCCGGGTTCGTCACAAGCAGAAGTGACCAACCACACAAGGTTTCTCGGCTTCAGAATGTTGGAGGTGCATTCTATTAAATAGGATTGGTCAGTTCCTTGAAGCACAGCCAGAGCTCAGCGTCCTGCACAGTAACGCTCAGACACCAGAGATAGAGGGGGGCATGACACCAGAGATGGGGGGGGGGGGGGTATCTCTGTCACACACACTCTCTCTCACACACACACACACACTCTCTCTCTCTCTCTCTCTCTCTCTCTCTCACAGTCAATGTCTTTCTCTCTTTCACTCTCACACACTGTCTCTCACACACTCTCACACACTCTATGTCTCACACTGTATCACATTTACTCTCTATGCGTCACACAGTCACTCACACTCTCTTGGTCTCATACACTCAGTCTCACAGTCTGTGTCTCACACACACTCTCTCTCTCTCGCATACACTGTATCTGTGTGAAACACACTCTCTCACACTGTCTCACATACGCACTTGCACACACTCTCATTCTCACACACACACTCTCTCTCTCACAGACTCACTCGCACCCAGACTCACTCTCTCTCACACACATACACTCGCACATTCACTCTCTCTCTCTCACACACAGTCACTCTCACATACACTCTCTCAAACATACACACTCAGAGGAAAACCTTGCTAGCGCCCGTTTCATTTGTGTCAGAAACGGGCCTTTTTTACTAGTGTTACATATGGTAAAGATAAGGCCCTCCGGAGTGTTCCTTGGATTGGGAGGGGGGGGGGGGCTCACCTGACAGGTGTCCCCATTGAGGCCAGCTTTGTCATCCCACCCACATTTATATATCTCTGGCGCCCTGATGTTTCACTCAAGAAGAAAATGTACTGAAGGGTGGATTTATTTCCCTTTCCCTCAAAAACTTCTACAAAATCTCACTGAATTCAACTATCAAATCTCTCACTGCTTTCCCTCATCACTAACCTCTGTCCTCTTTGACAGATTCCCACAACTACCTCAAAATCTCTCACATCTCTGTCATCTGTGATCTATTCACATTGACAGAGATCACAGAACAAATCCTTCACCCCTCTGTCGTCTGTGACCTGTTCACTGGCAGAAATCACATAATCCCCTCCTGAGTCAAGCAAACACCCGCTGATATTTCCTCTCCTCATAAAACTCCTCCCTCTTCTTCACAGCCCTAGTTGCCATGCAGAAGACAAATCAATACATTTACCGACTGTCTGATCTTTCTTGCAAACATGATATCATCAAGTACTGACGAAAATCACACAGATCAAAATGCCAGCTTCACTAACAAACTACACTCTATCAAACCCAATTTATATATGGGCAGTGGCATTCCTAGGGGGGCTGACACCTGGGGTGGATCACTGATGCGCCCCACCCCCCGGGTACAGTGCCCTCCCCCCCCCCCCCCGTGAAAGAACCCTCCCGGGTGCACGCCTCTGGGGGGGGTGCCACACGTGCCTGTCCTCCGTTCATTCCATGCTTCTTCTCTGCCCCGGAAGTAGCGTGCACCCGGGGTGGACCGCACCCACCGCCCCCCCCTAGGAACGCCACTGTATATGGGTTATGGGAAACAAGATAGAATATGGTAAAGTATGAGCTCTAAAGGTTATACTTGTACTCATTGGCTTCTCTGCTCAGGCTGAATGAAAATCAAAAGTTATAAGACAGAAATATATATCATGGAGCCTATACGATATATATTGGTTGATAGTTTTCCATTCCTGAGTTTATAGTATGTGAGGCATGCTCATGAAGCAAACCTAAATACAAAATATAGGAACTAATGAATTGAAATGGTTTTCTCATTTTACATCTATGATGAAAATGTTTATTATGTAGACCTCATAGGGTCATAAAAGCCGTATAACTTCAATTCAATTCAGATCTTATAAACTGCTAACATCTCCTGTTCAGGTTTCAGTGCGTTTACATTATGGATTGGTCTGGGTTGGTTATAGTTTTATAAACAGGACATTGGTTGTGTACAATATTGTTAGTTGTGAGCAGTCTTGTTGTTTGAATATCATATTGGCAATGTTAGAGGACATGGTGGGTGTGCGTTTTTTTCTTAGTCCTGAGGGCAATCTGGGACATAGTGTGATGGTGTTTGTTACGCTGTAGTCTTTTGAAAGAGGTGAGTTTTTAGCTTCTTCCAAAAAGTGATGTAGTTCATTTCTGTTCTAGTGATCAGGGGAAGTGAGTTCCACAAACAGAGTCCTAGTACAGGGAATAGCAAGCTGAAGATCTTTTGGAATTGGATTCCCTTGTAGAATATTAGGCTAAGATTAGTTGTTCTTTCAGTCTGTTAGAGAGGACAATGCAGACAGATGATCTGTGAATCAGCATTTTGGAGGTGATGCCTTGTAGTATTTGAAAAATTAGGCAGGCGGCTTTAAACCTGATTCAGCTATGGGTAGCCAATGTAGTTTAGTGATATATGGTAAAGCGTTTGTACAGCTGTTCATTTTCAAAATTAGTGTTGACGCTGTGTTCTGTATGATTTGCATTTTTTTCTGGTATTGTGTCTTAACACCAAGAAGTAGAACATTACAGTAATCCAGGTGGGGTAGGATTAGTATTTGGACCAATAGTGGAAAAGCTTTATGATTAAAGAATGACCTGACTTGTCGTAGTTGTCTCATTTTAAACATTGTGGTCTTCCAAAGTTGGTTGATATGGGGTGCGTATGATAGGGAAGAGTCTAGGAGGAATCCCAATACTCTGGTCTCTGATTCAATTGTGAATATGCTGTCATTGGATAAAGTCATTGAAGTTGGGGTGTTGACTCCTTGGTTCTGGAACCATAGAATCTTCGTCTTTTGAGCATTCGGTTTTAGTTTATTTGCCGAAGCCCAAGTCTGAATTGCATTCAGCCCGGTTGTTCCAGATCAAATTAGACCTTGGTGAGTTGTAGTCAGTAGTTGGAGGAGTATGATATTGCCTGGAGGCCGGTATATATGGAAAAGAGCAATCTGACCAGTTTCTTTGGCATTGTCGTGGATTTTACACAGCATGTATTCTAATTCTAGGGAGACCCCTGAGCTAATTGTAAATGCATGGAGGAAGCTTTTATAAATGAGAGAAAGTCCACCTCCTTTTATACCATGTCTTGGAGAATGAAGTATGTCATATCCATGAGGGTATAGGTGGGGCAGTTCTGGACTGTTAACTCCCATAAGCCACATCTCCATTATGAACAGAAAACCCAGGTCTGAAGATTCTAGAAGTTCTCTTATTAACAAAGTACTGATCTTGTATTAACATAGATTGCAGGTATGGGAGTTAAGTTGGTCGTGAGCTCTGGGCAAGAGGTTTGTTTGGTTAAGTTTAGAAGACAGTAAGGTTCGGACCACTGAGGGGGATTCAGTCTGTCTTGTTTAGGGTTGAGCTTGGGGGGGGGGGGGGGGGTCATCTGTGGCCTGTCTTGGTGGTTTCATTCTCTGATCTGGTGTCTGTGTAGTCTTATAGTTGTCTGTCAGTGAGTGCCGACTATTTACATGCACTAGGTTTTCTCCATGTGTTGTATATGATTGGAATCTGTTTAAAGTCACGGTCTTCAAGTAGGTTCTCCAGGATGAAGCCCAGGAAGGCTAAGAAGAGTATCAGAGGCTGATACATGGTGAGATTATTTTTAATTTATTTTAATTTAATGTTTTAATTTTGGGGTTTTTTTTCTGGTTCTCTTCTCTCTTTGTCTTCTCTTCCTGTTCTCTCCTTCTAGCCCGCTTTATCTTTTCTATTTCCTTTGTTTTAACTAGGTGACTTGCTGCAGTGAACTCATTCTCCCATCAGCATAATGTTCCCGTGCAGAGAAGCCAGTAGTGATCATCACCAATTTCGCAGCAGGAGCATGTGCTGCCTAGTCAGAGGAACACCCCTGGTTGGAGGAGAGCCACTTGGTCAGGGGAGTGCTGTATACCAAGAACTAGGGATTTCTTTCACACAGGGATCTGTGCTGGGACCTCTGCTTTTTAACATATTCATAAATGATCTAGAGATGGGGGTAACTAGTGAGGTAATCAAATTTGCTGATGACACAAAGTTATTCAAAGTCATCAAATTGCGGGAAGATTGTGAAAAATTACAAGAGGACCTTACGAGACTGGGCATCTAAATGGCAGATGACGTTTTATGTGAACAAGTGCAAAGTGATGCATGTGGGGAAGAGGAACCCAAAGTATAACTACGTCATGCAGGGTTCAGCGTTAGGAGTCACGGACCAAGAAAGGGATCTAGGTGTCATCGTTGATGATATGTTGAAACCTTCTGCTCAATGTGTTGCTGCGGCTAGGAAAGCAAATAGAATGTTGGGTATTATTAGGAAAGGGATGGAAAACAAAAATGAGTATATTATTCTGCCGTTGTATCTCTCCATGGGTGCGACCGCACCTCGAGTATTGTGTTCAATTCTGGTCGCCGCACCTCAAAAAAGATATAGTGGAATTAGAAAAGGTGCAGAGAAGGGCAACAAAGATGATACAGGGGATGGGATGACTTCCCTATGAGGCAAGGCTGAAGAGGCTGGGGCTCTTCAGCTTGGAGAAAAGGCAGCTGATTGGAGATATGATAGAGGTCTATAAGATAATGAGTGGAATGGAATGGGTCGATGTGGATCGTCTGTTTATGCTTTCCAAAAATACTAGGACAAGGGGGCATGCGATGAAGCTGCAGTGTAGTAAATTTAAAACAAATCAGAGGAAATTTTTCTTCACTCAACGCGTAGTTAGACTCTGGAATTTGTTGCCGGAAAAAGTGGTTAAGGCGGTTGACTTAGCGGACTGTAAAAAAGGGTTGGACGGCTTCCTGGAGGAAAAGGCCATAGAATGTTATTGAGTGGATGTGGGAATAATCCACTATTTCTGGGATGGGCGGGAAAAATTGTTTGTTCTTTTGGCCGCTGTCGGAGACAGGGTGCTGGGCTCGATGGACCCTTGGTCTGTCCCGGCATGGCGACATTTATGTACAGTAAGAACTTAAGAAGTACTGAATTTGAGATTGACATGGAGAGCTAAAAGTAGATCATTTTGGTTAGATTTATATGATTTTCAAAAAGTAAAAATCAAAGCTAATGCTTTTCTTAAATAAGGTATTAGACTAAATAAAATTTATACATTTTATAATTTCTACAAAATACTGAAGGTGATGCTTCTCAAGTTACTGAAAAGTTCAAAAGTTACACTGATTCTTTGGTGTATGAGACAATAAAGAAAGGATACAAATGTAGTGTTCCTTTTACAAAGCTGCGCTAGTGATTCTACTGTGGCAAATGCAACAAAGCCCAAGGGAATTGAATGGACTTTGTTGCATTTACTGTTCCGGAATCACTAGTGCAGCTGTATAAAGTAGCCCTATGTTGAATAAAGTTAAAATGAAGGGAAATTGTTTTCTTTAATACAATAACAGAAATAGGTTCATATTTCAGAATGCCTGTGCTTAGAAAATGTAAAATGATGCCCTAAAATGAGAGTAGATATAGAAAGTGAGGTTCAATGAGCATAATTCTAGTCTGCTATATAGTTTAGTAAAAAAAAGAATAGAAAACAAGCCATTCACATTTTTTTTTTCCCTTTAGAATAATATTTGTTCAAATAGATGTAAATCACAAGAATTTTTTAATTCAGAGGCAATTTCTTGTACAAACTTACCTTCATCATTCTGGGCCAAGCAGTGTGCGAAGAAGACAGCAAACATTATTCCAAAAGCTAACAGTTTCCAATCACAACATTGCAGTGACATTTTGCCAAGCTTCATTCAAGGCAGATCTAAAATGAAAACAAAAACAAAAAAACAAAATATAGTATATCAACCAGAACATTATAGTAAAAATTGACACTGTTTTGAAGTTCCTAATGACTTCATAGATAACCACTTATTGTGCAGGAAATAGAATAATTACTGCTATTCTTACAATCAGTATAAATATTTTAAATGTACTCTAGCTAGTCAACAGCAAAGTTGTTACTTTTTTCTCCTGGAGAAAACAATCAGCAAATTCCGAAAGTGAGCTGGAAGAAGAAGTGGTATTAATCCACAACCTTTTAAAATAGTGCTACAAAAGGCCTAATTGAATGGCATGACAAGGTTATTAAGACACAACTTATAACCAGTAGTGTCCAATTGTGTTAATGAAATGTTCTGATAGGTTTCTAGTTACATAGATGTCTAGATAGATGTCTCAATGTCTAGATAGATGTCAAGATGGATAGATGTCTAGATAGCGAGATATCTGAATAGATGTCTAAACATCTAGATAGATGTTGAGATGTTTAGATAGATGTCTAGATGTCTACATAGATGGATAAATGTCTAGATATCTAGACAGCTATCTAGATGTCTATATATATGTCTAGATAGATTAATAGATGTCTAGATGTCTAGACATCTATCTATCTAGAAGGCATTCAGATATATAGATGTCTAAGTAGATGTTGAGATGTCTAAATAGATAGATAGGTGGATGGATATATACCTAAATAGATAGATGTCTATTCATCTATCTATCTATCTATCTATCTATCTATCTATCTATCTATCTATCTATCTATCTATCTATCTATCTATCTAGAAGATGACTAGATAGATCTCTATATGTCTAAACATCTATCTTCCTAGAAGATGTCTAGACAGATACATGAATTAATATCTAGATAGATGTTGAGATATCTGGACAGATGTCAAGATATCTAGATAGATGTCTAACTGTCTAGATAGATGTCTAGATAGATATTTATATGGATAGATAGATAAATGTCTATATGTCTAGATAAATAAATGTCTAGATGTCTAGATAGCTATTTAGATAGATGTCTAGATAGCTAGATAGCTAGATAACTAGCTAGCTAGATAGATAGCTAGATAGATAGATAGAAAGAAATAATATGAATCAAGTTTTGATACATTATAGGGCTCATTTTCAAAACCAAAAAAATCACAATAACATCATATAATAACATCTACTCCTCCTAGATTATGTATATGTTTTTTTAAATGGGTAAAAAAAGTGGGAGAGCGACCAAGGATACCAGAAACTGGAAGATGTTCATTAATAAACAACTTTATTAATAATTATTTTTTACCCACTTGTTTTTTCGTGGGACGTTTGAGTTCTCCGTGTTTCAGCGGATTTCTTCTATATGTTTTTTTTAAAGCTATGATATATTACAACTTTTTGTTGCTGTTTTTTTCTCTCCCCCCCACCTAATGGATACACAAGACTGTTCAGTTAAGTGCTGAAAGAACAAAGCACATCATTTTAAAGAAGTAAGGTCTGAAATCTTATTTTCGTAGTAACTATCACTGACTCAGATAAGACGTAGTCTTTTCGATTGATTGGAGATGTCAAGAAAGAAGAAATAAGAACTATATTGTTAACATATGCCCTAAAGTACAGAATGACAAGAGTTTAAAGACATCAGAGAGGACAATGTTCAAAGGTATTTAAGGGTTGGTTTATTAAAGTGTAGTAAAGTTTTGTAGTTGCTGCATGGTAAAAGTGTAATTCTATAAGAAAGTTCCTACATTTAGGCACTGTAAAAGTGCCCTAGATCATGACATGGGAAGAGACACAAAATTATAATTTTCTTGCTCCCCATCCTTAAAATTTAACATCTAATCAAAATCCATGTTTTGAGTGTATGCTACAGTACACTATCCCAGGGGCGTAGCCAGACACCCAATTCTGGGTGGGCCTGGGCCCAAGATGGGTGGGCAGAAGAACCCCACCCCATCCCATAGGTGATTTGGTCTCTCCTCTCGCCTGCATGCCATATGGTCTCTCAAATATCCCTCTTCTCCTGCACACCTTTTAATTTCAGATTTTCAGTGAGGAGCAACTAATACACACTACTCATGTAGGCCCCACATCCTTCCCACTGATGCAGCTTCCTGTTTCCGCATGGGCGGGAATATGTCGGAGCATAGGAGCCAACTTTTCAAAATTATTGGGGGTGCTAAGCCCAATGGAAATAACCCCTCCCTGGACGCATACAAGGAATTTTCTCAATATTGGGGGTGCTCAAGCACCCACAGCACCCACAGAGTCAGCTCCAATGTGTCAGAGTGAAGGCTGTGGGGTCGGTGTAAGCAGTATGTATCAGTCGCTGCTTACTGCAGGCGAAGATCTGCTATTTATAAGGTATGCGGGAGGGACGGTTGTTGGGAGTTTTCAGCTTGGGAATTTCTGCCGGCCACATCATAGGTGTGCTGCTACTGGTAGGCCTGAGCTCAAAGTGGGTAGGCCTGGGCCCACCCAAGCCCACCCTTGGCTATGCCACTGCACTATCCTGCTTATAATCGAATGAGAAAAACGCCCAAGTTCCGACCTAAATCGGGAGATGGACGTTTATCGCACAAAAATGAATAACACGGTATAATCGAAAGCTGAACTTGGACGTTTTCAACTGCACTCCATCGCGGAAGCGTACAAAGTTGACGGGGGTGTGTCGGAGGCGTGGTGAAGGCGGGCTGGGGCATGGTTATCACCCGAACAGAGATGGGCGCCTTTCGCCGATAATGGAAAAAAAGTATGCGTTTGTAGCTAGAATTTAGGGCACTTTTCCTGGACCCTGTTTTTTCACGAATAAGGCCCCAAAAAGTGCCCTAAATGACCAGATAACCCCCAGAGGGAATCAGGGATGACCTCCCCTGACTCCCCCAGTGGTCACTAACCCCCTCCCACCACAAAAAATGATGTTTCACAACTTTTATTTTCACCCTCAAATGTCATACCCACCGCCCTGGCAGCAGTATGCAGGTCCCTGGAGCAGTTGTTAGGGGGTGCAGTGGACTTCAGGCAGGTGGACCCAGGCCCATCCCCCCCTACCTGTTACAATTGTGCTGCTTAATGCTTAGTCGTCCAACCCCCCCAAACCCACTGTACCCACATGTAGGTGTCCCCCTTCATCCCTTAGGGCTATAGTAATGGTGTAGACTTGTGGGCAGTGGGTATTGGGGGGGGGGATTTGGGGGGCTCAACACACAAGGGAGGGTGCTATGCACCTGGGAGCTCTTTTACCTTTTTTTTTTTTTTGTTTTTGTAAAAGTGCCTCCTAGGGTGCCCAGTTGGTGTCCTGGCATGTGAGGGGTACCAGTGCACTACGAATCCTGGCCCCTCCCACAAGCAAATGCCTTGGATTTATTTGTTTTTGAGCCAGGCGCTTTCATTTTCCATTATCGCTGAAAGCAAAAACGCCCAGCTCACAAATTGTCGAATAAAACATGGACGTCTATTTTTTTCGAAAATACGGTTCGGTCCGCCCCTTCACGGACCCGTTCTCGGAGATAAACGCCCATGGAGATAGACGTTTTCATTCGATTATGCCCCTCCACAAAACTTATAGGTCAGTGGCATACTCATGGGGAGGACCTTAGGGCCTTGCCCCCTCAGTTTTGGCTCAGGCCCCCTTCATAACTGCAGAACCCTTTTACCAAAGAGCAGGAAGGAAGCAATACGAGGAGGAGGGGAATGGAGACACTGTATTTATTTGGTTGGCAAGGCCTCACATCTCCATCAGCAAAGGTATGGGAAGTATGGGAGGAGAGAGCAATGCATACCCCCCCTCCCCCCCCAAGTATACTTCTGAGTATCTCCAAAATTGTAGAGCTTGCTAAGCTACTGTAACAGGAAGCATACTTGAATCATGGAAAATATTTTTTATGCTCAACCAGCAATTACGCTGCAGAATTTGTTTCTAGAAGATGTGGTCAAGGCAGTTAGCATAGTTGGGTTTTAAAAAGAAGTTACAGTAAGACATAAACAAGTTCCTATAGGAGAAGGTCATAAAGGTTATTAGCCATATTTCTGGGAAAGTCACTCCTTATCTCTAGTTGTGAGAAACAAGGAATACATCCACTTTTTGTGATCCTACCAGGTACTTGTCACCTAAATAGGCCACTTTTGAAGACAGGATGCTGGGCTTCATGGACCTTTGATTCCACCTGACCTAATATAGCAGATCTAGTATTATGTAAAAATGAATGAATAAATAAATATTTCAATGAAAGTAATAAAAAGGGGAAACAAGAGGGCAGATGCAAGTGGTGGTATGGTGGAAGCTATCAGGCTTATTTTCGAAAGGGATCGCCTGCGATCTCCCGACACAAATCGGGAGATCGCCGGCAATCTCTGAATCCCGGCCAAATCGGTATTATCGAAAGCCGATTTTGGCAGGCTTCAACTGCTGTTTCGTCGCGGCACCGGCCAACCTTCAAGGGGGCATGTTGGCAGGTTAGTGAAGGCGGGAAGGGGGCGGGGCGGGATTACGAGATGGCCGGCTTCACCTTATTATGAAAAAAAAGGCCGGCTCGAACGAGCATTTTGCCGGCCGGACTTGATCCATGTATTTATAAGGGCCAAGTCCCAAAAAACAGCCTCAACTGACCAGGTGACCACCGGAGGGAAGCGGGGATCACCTCCCCTTACTCCCTGAGTGGTCATCAACCCCCTCCCACACACATAAAACATTTTTTGCCAGCCTGTATGCCAGCCTCAAATGTCATACCCAGCTCCCTGACAGCAGTATGCAGGTCCCTGGAGCAGTTTTTAGTGGGTGCACTGTACTTCAGGCAGGTGGACCCAAGCCCATCCCCCCCACCTGTTCCACTTGTGGTGGTTAATGTTGAGCTCTCCAAAAAAAAACCACTGTACACACATGTAGGTGCCCCCCTTCACCCCTTAGGGCTATGGTAATGGTGTAGAGTTGTGGGGAGTGGATTTGGGGGGCTCAGCACACAAGGGAAGGGTGTTATGCACCTGGAAGCCAATTTTGGTTTTTTTTGAAGATTTTTTTAAGTGCCCCCCTAGGGTGCCTGGTTGTTGTCCTGGCATGTCAGGGGGCCAGTGCACTACAAATGCTGGCTCCTCCCACAGCCAAATGCCTTGCATTTCCCCCGGGTTTGAGATGGCAGGGTCCGGTTTCTATTATGGCTGGAAAACGAAGCCGGCCATCTCATCTAAACTCGGCGATCCCATTCTAAACCTGGCGAGCGATTGGCTCCGCCCACTTATGGCGTCAGCCCCGAAGATGGCCAGCCATCGATTTCGCCGGCGCCATTTGATTATGCCCCTCCATAGTATCTAACCTCATAGAGTTATATATTTTCTGACTATATCTCATAGAAGGACAACTTCCCAGCATCAGTATATAGTGACTACTGATTATAAACTATGGTGGCAATTATATGAATTGGCACCACGATTTAGGCATCCCAATGGCAAGTGTTTAATGCCAATTCTATAATGGCTTCTTGGCGCCAAGATACTGTTATAGAATATTAGCATGTCTGCATTGAAACACCTACAATTAGGCGCCAGTTGTTATGCCAAGTCAATGAGAGTTGTAACTTTAAGCTTCTAATTGCACTCTGAAATGCACGTATCTAATAGTATTGCATAAGTTATGCATGTATTCTAGAGACATGCCCATGACCCACCCATACTCCACCCATGTTTATACTCCCTGGTACTTACGCACTAATTGTTACAGAATTGCGCCTAATACTTAGGCATACAATTCTCAATTGCTGGCACCAATGACACGTGCAAGCGCTCTTATTCTATAACGTATATGCACAATTGGTGCCTATCTTTAAATGCCAATTTATAGAATTGCCCTTTATGTGTTGTTGGTGTCCATTTTATCAAAGCATGCTGATGGCACCTGACTTTGTACAGATCTTAGAGAAAAGAAGCTATCATCATTCAATCCAGCATACTCATTACAATTTATCTAATCAAGAAGATATACTGTACATATTTCAGTGAAAAGAGAAAAAGGAAGGTTTGGTTGAGCTGGTGGGAGAGGGGACCGAAATACTCAACTCGCAGTTCAGTCTCAAATAGAAAATCACTTTAGTTTGCTTGATCCACCTAACTTTTTAATCAGTGCTTCAAAGATGGCTAGAGACTTATAAAAGAGAATGTAAATGCTCAGATTTAAAGCCATGAATGTGCTGTAGCAGCAGGGCCAGATGGAAAATTGTCATGTTATTGTTATGCCTGCAAGCAATACAACTACCAGGTTTTCTTTCTTCTTTTCTTGCCATAGTAAAAGATAACTCATTGGGGAGATAAATGGCTTGGTAGATCAACATGTCTATGTGGACTTTCAACTCTAGGCATTGGTTAATAGTACTTAAATTTACTTGAAGGTCTTTATTATATGAGTTCATGATCTGTATCCATATCCTACAGGATGTAACTACAGTTATATAAAACTTCTCTCGATGGAGGGAAGTTATCAATGGAGGTTACCATTAAGTTGTGCTATTTTATGGTTTACCCAGCTTACTAGTAACTAGGGGGGGTCTTTTTACTAAAGTATGCTACGTTTTTGCAATTAGTGCACATTAACAGCAAAAATTTAAAAATGCTAAATGCAAAGGTTGTATGGTAGTTGTTGAGAGCATGCCCAGCATGTCCTCAGCAATTGCCACACTAAAAACTGCACTGGCATGCGTAAACCTGGTTGCAATTAGTGCTAATGCTAGATATAAGCTCCTTCTGCTGTGATCTAAAGATGTGAATCCTCTTATAACTACTATAACTGAATGTAATTGACCTTGAGCTTCTGAGAAATGCAAGAGCTAAATCCAAATTCCTATCCTTATCCCTTCTACTGTACTTTCCTGGAACCCATACATCCAGTCTCTTCCTGGAAATCCTTCATAAAGAATGAAAAACACTTTCTTCAAAGGAAAAGGATGAGTTCCTTTCTTCCCTTTCTGTGGAGCAAGTGAAAGCACAGTCATTTAGCTGCCTTTCTTATTTCTATAATACAGCATCTGGCAACGTAGTGCTCTTAACTGTCCCTCACTTCTTTTTGAATTGAAGATGCCCTAGGACTCATAGGGCCCTGTTTACTAAGCAGTGCTAGAGGCATGTGAGCATTTTTAGTACATGCTAACCATTAGCGTGCACTGTGTAGCCGTCCACAGTATTCCTATGGGTGCCTACGTAGTGTGCGCTAATTATATGCACACACTAAAAACATTAGTGCATCTTAGTAAACAGGGTCCATAAATTCCTCCTTTTACATGCTCCCCTCCTCTACTGGGGGGGGGGGGGGTGGATATCAGAATCACACTCTTTGACCTCAAACCCCTGAACCTTTGCCTGGAATGTTCCTTCTTTTAATATATATATTAAAAGCTAAGCGTCAGAAACAGCTGATCATAACCAGGAAGTTCCTTGAACGAAGGCGCTACTCCGACACTGAAAAGACTCTCTTTGGCTGGCCCGGCCAGCAAACAAGGTATCGGCTGCGGCGGCGGGGCGGGCGGTGATGGCAGGGGAGGGTTGGTGGTGGGAGGGGGGTTCAAGAGGATCGTCGGCAGGGGGGTCCAATGCGGCAGCGGGGAGGGCGGTGACGGGGGGATGGTTGGTGGCGGGAAGGGAGATTCAAGGGGATCGTGGTGGCGGCGGCGGCAGTGACGGCTGGAAGGGCGGCTAAACAGTGCCCCCCCCCAACTCAGGCTGTGGCCCCCGCTCCCGGCGAGATCTCGCTAAGCCCCTGCAGCCAACACTGGAGGCACATGTAGTTGCTCCGGTAAAAGTGTCTCTCTTCGGCGTCTCCAGTTGCAATGGAGAGGAATGTGAATGGGGGTTTTCTTGAGCCCTAAAGAGCAAGTAGCCCCTCCTCAACCCTCCTCAACCCAAGCTTCTCCTTCCTGCCACAGGATATGCAGGCAGATGCAAAGAGCGGTGATACGCATCTCCCTGTCATTGAGGGAGATATGGCAGTATTCTCTACCCCCCACTTGGATGTAGCTGGAAGAACCAGGAGGGAAACATAAGTACATAAGTAATGCCACACTGGAAAAAGACCAAGGGTCCATCGAGCATAGCATCCTGTCCATGACAGCGGCCAATCCAGGCCAAGGGCACCTGGCAAGCTTCTCAAACGTACAAACATTCTATACATGTTATTCCTGGAATTGTGGATTTTTCCCAAGTCCATTTAGTAGTGGTTTATGGACTTGTCCTTTAGGAAATCGTCTAACCCCTTTTTAAACTCTGCTATGCTAACCGCCTTCACCACGTTCTCTGGCAACGAATTCGAGTTTAATTATGCGTTGGGTGAAGAAATTTTTTCTCCGATTTGTTTTAAATTTACTACACTGTAGTTTCATCGCATGCCCCCTAGTCCTAGTATTTTTGGAAAGCGTGAACAGATGCTTCACATCCACCTGTTCCACTCCACTTATTATTTTATATGCCTCTATCATGTCTCCCCTCAGCCATCTCTTCTCCAAGCTGAAAAGCCCTAGGCTCCTTAGTCTTTCTTCATAGGGAAGTCGTCCCATCCCCGCTATCATTTTCGTCGCCCTTCGCTGCACCTTTTCCAATTCTACTATATCTTTCTTGAGATGCGGCGACCAGAATTGAACACAATACTCAAGGTGCGTTCGCACCATGGAGCGATACAACAGCATTATAACATCCTCACACCTGTTTTCCATACCTTTCCTAATAATACCCAACATTCTATTCGCTTTCCTAGCCGCAGCAGCACACTGAGCAGAAGGTTTCAGTGTATTATCGACGACGACACCCAGATCCCTTTCTTGGTCTGTAACTCCTAACGTGGAACCTTGCATGACGTAGCTATAATTTGGGTTCTTTTTTCCCACATGCATCACCTTGCACTTGCTCACATTAAACATCATCTGCCGTTTAGCTGCCCAGTCTCCCAGTCTCGTAAGGACCTTCTGTAATTTTTCAAAATTCTGTCGCGAATTAACGACTTTGAATAAGGAGCTAGATTGAGTTCTATGGCTACAGGTACCCTTGAAGTGTTAAGGGAGGCCATTAGGGTCTTGGAACATTCTTTAACAGGTAGTGGTTCAAACGTAGCAAGTTAACAAGTTGTGGTTGGAATTTAAGGGGCCATTTTACAAAGCCGCACTGAAAAATTGCCTGCGGTAGTGTAGACGCATGTTTTGGGTGAGCACAGAATCATTTTTCAGTGTACCTATAAAAAATGCCTTTTTAAATTTTTGCCGAAAATGGACGTGCGGCAAAATGAAAATTGCCGTGCATCTATTTTGGGTCTCAGACCTTACCGCCAGCCATTGACCTAGCGGTAAAGTCTCACACGGTAACCTGGTGGTAATGACCTATGTGTGTCAAATGCCACTTGGTGCGTGTCTGATACACGCATCCAAAAATAAAAAATATTTTTTCGGATGCGCGTATCCCCGCTGCCAACTCTTCCCCAACTCCCTCAGCTGTAGTCTATCATCTCTCTCCCTTCCCCCACCCTGAGTCTACCTTCTTTTTTGTTACTGTTTTTTTCAAAAGTCAGTTATGGCAGCGATCCCCATATGCTGCCCTGATGCCGTTTCCTCTGTGCTGCAACCTGTCTCCAAGGAAACAGGAAGTTATGATAGAGAGGCAGGGCGCAGTACAGGAGATGCCAGTGCTGGCAGCAGTGCAGCATATGGGGATCACTGCCACCGCTGAGTTTTGAAAAACAAAGAAAAAGAGGTAGGCTGTGGTGGGGAGTTGAGGAAGGAAGGGCGAAAGATGTCGCTCCATAATTAGCACCGTCTGAGGCCCCCGCCTTAATTGGCCTAATAGTATGGTCACCACTGGCCTGGAATAATGATTTCATGAGACTATGGAATTTACAGCTTTTTTAGAAAGCTTTTAGAAATCTCTCCTGAAGTTATGACTGAAAAAAAGAATATTGATCACCACATGCACTTGAACATTATAGACATTTAGTTTTACATTCATACTTCAGAAAAATGGACGTGGTTTTCTTAGGCTCTAAAGCATGAGTTTTTTTAAGGGGCCCTTTTACTAAGCTGCATAGGTGTCTCCATGCATCAATTTTAATTTACAGCCCACCGTTGCTCAGGTGGTAATTTCATATTTTACGTGCGTCCATTAGGCGCGCCGGAACATTTCTGGCACGTGCCGCTTACCGGGCGGTAATCAGCATTGTACACATGTAGACCATTACCGCCCAGTTAATGCGTGAGACTTTACCGCTAGGTCAGTGAGTGGCAGTAAGGACTCAGGCCCAAAATGGATGCGCACTAATGTTTATTTTGCCACGTCCATTTTCGGTCAAAAAGAGGCCTTTTTTGCATACGCGCTAAAGAATGGACCTGTACGCGTCCAATACACAAGTCTACACCAGTGCAGGCCATTTTTCAGCGCACCTTAGTAAAAGGACCCCTGAAGTATTGAGACCCAAAAAAGGAGGTAGGACCTTTTGGCCTTGCAATCTTGAGTCTTGGCTTTAGGGGCAACAATTTCTTTAAGAATTCCATGTAGATGCTTTATAAACTTGTGGTTCTGCTATTTTTCTATTTTTTGAGCCTGAACAACTGATTGATTTTTTAGATTCTAGGGAAAGTTTCTCAACTAATAATGGCATTGTTAATTAGAATGTTATCTGCCTCTGCTTGCCAGTTTGAACTCTCTTGCACACTGCTATTTGACACATTTCTGGGTTATTTGGAATATATTTCTTCTAATCTTAGATCTGTTACTGTGGGCTATTATTTTTATTTTTTGTTTGAGATGAGAATAATAAAGATATGCAAAAATAAAATTATGTCTATTTGTGCACGTGAGGTAATGCATATTATTTGAAAGTTCATAAATTAATCGAGCAGCATTTAATCCTGTTGTATTTGAGTTGGGGAGTTTTCATGCGACTATAGATACTTCACTCCCTTTTTAAAAATTGTTTATTGTTATATTTGGAGTTTTTCTAACATGTGTTTCAAGGTAACTGGTATAATCAATAGTTAAGGAAGGCATAATTGTTCAAATTATAAATGGTGGCGGACAATGCTTTTATGAAGTATTTCACACCTAGATGCTGTTTTAGCTATATAAATGGGCTCTTACAAAATTAGATAGTATCTAAAACTACATAAAGTGCATGCAGGAACATATTTATATATAAGCAAGCTCAGGAGAGGAGATGAGGTGGCACGTGGGCAGAATCCTGATTTATACAATATGTTTGTATGCATGTGAGGTATGTGCTAATATTGACACCTGCTCTCATGCAGATGTCATACCCAATCCTTCAGTCTATACACTATTGTTGTTGTGTTTATGTATTGCCTTTGCAAAGTATGGACTATTGTTATTCTTTGAAGGACTGCCAAGAACATGCTCCTTTGAAAAATCTCGGTTTTCTGCTATATTTATGTTATGATTCGGGGTAGTGAGTCCTTGGATCATAGTCATAGGCCCGACTGCAGCAGACCAGGGCCGCCGAAAAGGGAGGTGGGGGGGGGGGGGATTCCCTGGGCACGGTGCCGGTTAGCTTCTTCCTGCCTGCTTGCTTCTGTGTCTGTCCTCTCATGCTCCTGGATGCTGCCCATGACCCAAATGATTGCATTAGCACGATATCGTGTTAATGCAATCATCCGAGTCTTGACACCTGGCATGGATAGGAGCAGGAGAAGACAGACCGTGGGTGCAGGCAGGCATGAAAAGGCTTGCAGGACCTGGGCCTGGGCCCCCCTCCCCCCTTGGAGGCAGAGACAGAGATAAAATGGTAAGTGGGTGGGCAGTGCGTGGGGGTGGACAGCGCAAGTGGAACGGTGTTTGTCGGTTCTGCTTCAGGCCCAGCTGTGTCTCCGGTGGCCCTGCTGCAGACAGGTCACCTCTGACGCCAAAGAAAAAGAAAAAAAGCAGTGGTTCAAAAGCTAGGTGAGGCTGGAATTCAGGACTAGGCAAGGTAGGAACCCAGGACTAGCAATGCTGGAACTCAGGAACTAGCGAGGCTGGTATTCAAGCACTAGTGAAGCTGGAACTCAAGAATTAGCAAGGCTGGTACTCAGGCACTAGTGAAGCTGGAACTCAGCAAGGCCAGGAGAGCTGAGTTGTAAAGGCACAGGAAGAGGGTCTGGGCTTCTGTGAAATACGCCCAGACCCATGACATCATTAAGGACACACCCATGGAAGTTCCTGCTGCTAGCCCGATAAACCAAGGGGTGCGGTGCTCAGCTGATGGGCAAAGAGATGCCATCCCACAGAGGCCCTGAATGGAGCGGTACGTATTGGGGGAAAGGAGTCACGGTAAGACCATTACAATTTATATTCATGTGTAATAGTTTTTCTAAATTACTACTTAGACCAATACCAATGGTCTAATCATATGGATTATAGAATGGTATTTTAGAAAGGACATCCAACTCAGAATATGGACATCCATTTCTCATGTACATGCCTCAATAGACTTCAGGCTTGCAGATTTCATATACATTCAGGTACACTACACTAGATATTTTGTCCCTGGAGAGCTCACAACTTAAAACAAAAACCCATAAACAGTTAATATGGGATTTGAATCTGAGTCCCTTGGTTCTTAGCTCACTGTGCTAACCAATAGGCCAATCCTCAACTCTGTATGAAGTCAACTTAAAAACAAAAATTCAGTACCATGATCATCCATAGTTCTTGAAACTTTCATAGAACCAGTTACCCTTACTAATTTCACATTCAGGGAGGAGAGAGGGGGACAGCAACCACTGGGGGATTAATGGTGACTTGCCTTAATACCTCCAGTGGGCCATTGTTCAAATCAGAGCACCTTCTGTAACCTGGATCTGCCAAGTATCAGGTCTAAATAAAAGTGTCCATCTTTTAGGACATTGATTTCTGAAGGGTAAAGGACATCTGAGCTGAATGTCCATATTTTGGCCCCTCCCTAGTCCCACCCAAAACACGCCCAGACCACATACCCCTTGCCATATGGATATAGTAAAATTTTACATGTCCATATCCCAGCTTTGTAAAACCAGGATTTGGATGTCCATGCAATATGGATATCTCAATGCCAGTTTTTGGACGTCCAACACACAAATAGCACTTCTAAAATAAGGACCAAAATCAGATAACAATTGATATTTCAGATTTAAGCCCTATAAAGCTCTGAAAACATATGGAGGGGCATAATCGAACGGGGACGACCATCTCTAAGGGTGTCCATCTCTAAAGATGTTCTGCCAAACTGCGGAGAAACCCGTATTATCGAAACAAAATGGAAGTCCATCTTTCGTTTCGATAATATGGTCGTGGACGCCCAAATCTGGAAATTTAGGTTGACTTTAGAGATGGTCGACCTAAATGTTGAGATCGTCGACCTTAGAGATGGTCGTCCCTGGTTTTCTGCGATAATGGAAACCAAGGACGTCCATCTCAAAAATGACCAAATCCAAGGCATTTGGTCATGGGAGGAGCCAGCATTTGTAATGCACTGGTCCCCCTCACATGCCAGGACACCAACCGGGCACCCTAGGGGGCACTGCAGTGGACTTCAGAAAAAGGTCCCAGGTGCATAACTCCCTTACCTTGGGTGCTGAGCCCCCCAACCCCCCAATCCCACTTCCCACAACTGTACACCACTACCATAGACCATAGGGATGAAGGGGGGCACCTACATGTGGGTACAGTGGGTTTGTGGTGGGTTTTGGAGGGCTCACATTTACCACCACAAGTGTAACAGTTAGGGGGGGATGGGCCTGGGTCCACCTGCCTGAAGTGCACTGCACCCACTAAAAACTGCTCCAGGGACCTGCATACTGCTGTGATGGAGCTACGTATGACATTTGAGGTTCGCATAGAGACTGGAAAAAATGTTTTGTATATTTTTTGGGGGGTGGGAGGGGGTTAGTGACAACTGGGGGAGTAAGGGGAGGTGATCTCCGATTCCCTCTGGTTGTCATCTGGTCAATTCGGGCACCTTTTCAAGGCCTGGTCGTGAAAAAAAAAGGGACCAAGTAAAATCGGCCAAATGCTCATGAGGGATGCCCTTCTTTTTTCTATTATTGGCTGAGGATGCCCATCTCTTAACCACACCCCCGTCCCACAATGGAAAGCAGTTGAGGGTGCTCAAAATTGGCTTTCAATTATGCCAATTTGGGCGACCCTGAGAGAAGGACGCTCATCTCCCGATTTGTGTCAGAAGATGGTGTCCTTCTCTTTCAAAAATAAGCCTGATGGTCTTCAAACACTTCATAAAATCTTTAGGTTTTCTTTCCAGACATAAAATCATAGATATAGATATAGTTGAGGCCCGATCGCTTGCTAACTTCAAAAAAAACTAGCATCAAAAAAACTAACTGAGATTGTAAATTATAAAAATTTGTTGTATTGTCAAAGGAATTATTAAAAATAATGGTAGCTCAAGCCTAATAGGAAAGGAAAGGGGATGGAATTTGATATACTGCTTTTCTGTGAATACAAAGTGGTTTACATATAATATACAGGTACTTATTTTATACCTGGAGCAATGGAGGGTTAAGTGACTTGCACAGGGTCACAAGGAGCTGTAGTGGGAATTGAACCTGGTTCCTTCAGTTCACAGGTCACTGAAGTTGCCATTAGTCTACTCCTCAACAAGGACATTAAACATATAATACAAACACTTTGAACCTAATTTGAGCTGCTCCTTTCAAGCAAAAGCTAAGGCTGTGGTCATCTGTTCCCAGCAAGGGATATTAAAAATCATTCTGGTTGTAAAGTTTTGCACTAGCTGCAATGCATATAATACAGTCTTGGGTAAACAAAGTGCAGTATATAACTCTCATACCTTATCCAATGTTTCAGTCTCCAATTTCTATCTTCTTAACAATGTGCAAAAATTATTTGCAATTTGATATTTATGCAAATGTTTGACTAGTTTATGTGAAGGGTAATTTTTTCAGCAGGCATGTATTTTAAACATTTATGCATGAACCCACTTGGCATTGTTTTATACATTTGTGTGTAGATGTGGACACATACACTTATAAATGATCTCTTGTAAAATACCGACAGGCACAATGAAATAATTGCTTCTTACTTTGCTGATGAGCATACACGGGGGAGAGTTTGAGTGGAATATAGAAGTACACATATAGATTATAGAATAACATAAGTTACACATGTACTTGATAAATATTGGTGTGGACATTTGCACCGGATCTAGGGTTGGTGTAAAAGTACCTGAAGGCACCTGAATAGGGATGGCAGGCACAACTCAGCAAAGACTGGCATTGGAAGGATAAGAGAGGTCAAGTATGAGCAGGGAAGTAGAGAAGGTGGGGACAGAGATAGCTGGAGTCACTGGGCTAGAAAAGGCAAGAAGTAGAGCATGGAAAGAAGAACCAGGATCAGAGGAGAAGTTCAGTCATTTTGCAAGATGCAACATGCCTTTGATAGCTCTGGGGTAATAATGATAAGTATATCTATGTCAATGGTGAAGGGCAGACATTGATAGCCTGACAAGTATCCTTGGACCTTGAAGTCTATGTATGGTAACATATGATACCAGGTAATATCAGTGGCATAGAGGCAACATTTTGAGACATAAAACTGAGCCATAAGAGTTTCCAGCCATCCCAGAACAAGGTTTTACCTTGGACTAGATAAAGAATTGAACAATTATGAATTAACTGTATAGCTATTTGGAATTGTATGCTTATCAGAAGTTCTGTTAATTTAATATATCATAATATCAAAACAGTGTTTTATTCAGCTGTAGCCATATTTATCCATATAAAAGTTCTTCTGTTGAATCAAATTGTAGCTGTAGGTTTTATAGGTATGCAAGCTGTTTGAAAATATGCAAAGTAGTTGGAAGAGTATATAAAAAGAAGGGAGGGAGGGAGGAGAAAGGACCAAGCACATCTGAATTATATACAAGTCACTAAAATTTGCACACGCAAATTTGGGTGTGTGCCCAATTTGTATGCACAATTTAATTGAATGAGCCAATTAGTGCCAACAATTGAGATCATAACAAGCAATTATTTGTGCTAATTGGATTTAATTAAAATTTATTCATGGAAATGTAGGTAAGGGCTCTGCGTGTAAATATTATGTGTGTTTCCCAAAATGGGAGTGTAACCATGGGAGGATCATGGGAGATCAGGGGTATGCCTTTAATTTATGCATCTAATGGAATAAAGGGGCCCCAGATCTAATTTAGGTGAATGGATTTACACCAAGGTTTTGTTGTTATAAGTGGTTGCACCTAAATGTAGTCATGGTTCCCGGCACTAAGCCCTATTCTATATATGACACCTAACTTTAAAGAATAGAGCTAAGCGCTATTTTTTTGGGAGGTGCCAATTTTTGGGTGCCAATGTTTTTCTAAGTGAACAGTCTGCAAAGGCTATCATGGATTGTGAGTGACACTTTGCATATTTAAACTCAATTTTGTCAATGTCAAGCACTTACTCTAAATGACATAAACACTTATGTAAACAATTCAATATATTTAAAGAGACAGTGTCCTGTATCTTCATTTAAATCTGACCAGGCACATGTCTGTTGTAAAGACAACCATCTTTACATACATTAAGTCCTAAAAAACATTCTAAACTCTGTCTTTTGGCATGACAAACCAATTATCACTGTTTAGCACACATTTCTCAACTTTATTTTATGTCCAAAAATGCCTTATTAGTCTACATTAATAAAATAGGTAAATACAATACCGCTTCAGTCTTTTCATATGTCTTGTCATTTACAAATTTGAGTAGAAAATAAAGAATATGCTATTGAATCATCATAGCTAATCAATCATAAGAATATAAAAGTAGTCATACTGAGTCAGAATAATTGTCCCTCTAACCCAAAATCCTGCTTCGAACAATGATCAATGTGGGTCACCGGTACCTGACAGAATCCCAAAGAATAGCAAGGTACCACACTACTGATCCCAGAGAAAAGTAGCAACTTTCTCCACATCTATCTTAAAAGCAGATTATGGACCTTTCCTCCAGAAATTTGTCCAAACCATTTTAAAACCCAGATACACTAACTGCTGTTACCACATCCTCTGGCAACAGGTTCCAGGGTTTAACTATTTGTGTGAAAAAAAATATATTCTCTTATTTGTTTTAAAAGTGTTACCATGTATCTTCATGGAGTGTCTCCTAGTCTTTGTACTTTTTGAAAGAGTAAATCATCATTTCATGTTTACCCATTGTACTCCACTTGGGATTTTATAGATTTCTATCATATCCCAGTCATCTCCTTTCAAAGCTGAAGAGTCCTAACAGCTTACGCCTTTCCTCATATGAACGGAGTTCAATCCCCTTGATCATTTTGGTTACCCCTCTTTGAACTTTTTCAAATTCTGCTATATCTTTTTTGATATATGGCAACCAAAATTGCATGTAGTATTCAAGGTAAGGTTGCACAATGGAGAGATACAGAGGCATTTTAATATTCTTTGTATTATTTTCCATCCCTTTCCTAATAATTGCTACTATTCTGTTTGATTTTTTTTGGCCACTGCCACACCTTGAGCAGAAGATTGTAATATATTTTCTATGATGACACCTAGATATTTTCTTGCATGGTGACTCCTAAAGCAGAACCTAGCATCAAGTAACTATAATTTGGATTAGTTATCCCAATATGCATCACTTTGCATTTGTCCACATTAAATTTAATCTGCTATTTGGATTTCCAGTATTCCAATTTCCTAAGGTCCTCCTGAAATTTCTCTCAGTCTGGATGCAATTAACCTATTTGAATAGTTTTGTGTTATCTGCAAATTTAGGGACCCTTTTACAAAGCAGCAGAACACATACCAATGCTTTGCCATGTACCAATGCAGCACTAAAACTGGGCTACCAAAGGAACCCGGTGGTAGTGCCTGCCCCCATCATGCACCATTTCCAGTGCTGAAAAAAATACTTTTATTTTTTAGCTCTGGGGGGCTTACCCAGCAGTAATTGGACAGCCATGCACCCTGCCCAGTTACTTGTCTCAGAGCCACCCCAGGTCCTGGTTTTACCAGGCCTGCCCTGCAAGGGCTCTTCTCAGAGCTACCCCAGGTCCTGGTTCTACTGGACCTGCCTTCAATGGCACTTTTCAGAACCACCTCAGGTTCCAGTTCTACTGATCGTTCCCCCATGGACTCTTTCCAGAACCACCTCCAGGTCCCCCAAGGACTCTTTTCAGATCCACCTCCAGGTTCCAGGTTCCAGTTTGACCAAGCCTATCCCCAAGGGCTCTTTTCAGAGCTACCCAAGGTTCCAGTCCTATTGAGCCTGCCCCCCCCCCCCCCCAAGGGTCCTTTTCAGAGCCATATACCATCATCACTCCTCTGGGAGGGAATCACCTGCCATTAGCTGGGATTCCCCTGCCATCTGACAGCCCAGCTTCTGTCCAAGGGCTCACCCATCCAATGTCATGGCAGATTGCAAACTTTTTTCTTAGATAAAAAGCGATGAATTATACAAATAAGCAGCAAATTTGCAAAACACAGAGGTTTAAGGACAATTATCCCTTCAATCTCTCTTTTCAATTCCTGGTCAAAGGGAGCAAGTTATATATGTCTTGGAGGAGATGTAAAGCCCCATTGTTTTGAATGTACATATATTTTCATTGTAAAATGTAAAAAAAAAACACATATCTACCTGATGGTCAGTGCTATTTAACCATCCAGAAACAGCTGCTGGTCAGTTAAATAGCCTAAAGTCAGCTAAGCAGTAATATTCAGCCTGAGATAGTCAATTATCTTGGTTGAATATTAGCATTTAGCAGTGTGACGTGAGCCAATTGGCTGACCGGCTAAGTTTGGCGGCCAGATAGACATATAAATAACAGGTCTATTTTTGCCTGCTATAACTTAAGCTGGTCAGCCGATGAAAATCAGCTTAACTGGCTATGTTTTAACCCCCCCCCCCCCCCACACACACACAAAGAAAAATGGAAATTCAATGCTGGTTGCTGGATATGGCCCTGACATTGAATATCTGGGTTTGCCGCTGACCGCGGAAGGCAGGCTGGCTAATTCCTACAGTCTGAATTTTGGCCCCATATATGTTTTTCACCCACGCAGGCCACACTCATGAGGCAGCCCCTCTGAACATGTACATTCTATGTCTCTCTACATATGAATAATTTGCTTTCTGAAATCACCATTTACATGTGTAGCAAATCTATATGTATAAAAGCTGTTATTCACACACAAGGCTTCTAAAATTACCTCCATGCTTTTCCATTTTATAAGACCAAATGTCCACCCAGATTCACCCCAAGGACTGCCAAGTTTTAATATGTTAAAAGTATGCATAGGTTCACTCCCTACATATAATTTACTGCTTGTATATGGTAGCAAATTTAAT